>NC_044553.1:54380260-54550260 GCF_007565055.1 Rhinopithecus roxellana | reverse complement strand
TCATTCCCAATCGTATGTATTCAATATGTTGGCTTTAAAAAAATTGGGATCCCAAATCTTTTATCTAAGATCATTGCTCAATAGACAGACAGATTTTTAACCACAGCAAATTCAAGTACAGCTTTCAGACCAGTCAAACCCAGGAGACAGGCAGGAGGTCTGCCCTTCCTCAGCCGTTCTTCTGTCTGCATTAGCTGTTCTTGCTCAGGCTCCATCGACCTGTCAGAGCCATCACAGTGATTGACTGCCCCGGCAGATGTGCTGCTATAACAGGTAACTTGATCATCCAGACCCATCTGTCTCTAAGTCCTCTTCAATTCACACTTTGAAAAATATTAGAGGTTGGGAGGGGTTGAATTCTTTGTTAGGATTTTTTAGAAAAGTAAGCTATCTGTATTTCACAAAAGGTTACCCTCTAGTGAGTGAATGGAAATGTATAGCATTTGAGCTTTTTAGTGAGATGAGCTGCTTCCAGGGCATCTTACTACCAACATTTTAAATTGGCCAACAAGATCTGGGAGAATTTGAAAACCTGATTTCCAAAACACAATCTCAAGTTAAGGACCAATTTAAAAGAATAGCCATGATAATAATAGAATGATGTTGCAAAGATAACAGTTTCTGTGTATGAGTGAGACAGATGGGCTGTCTGTGCATAGAGAGGAGGGGAATCTCATGCAATGGGAGCAGTCCCGTGTCTTCCCTTCAGTGCCCATAGCCTGGCAAATGTTGTGACATCATTAAGCTGAACCGCTGATTTCAGATGAGTCTGGAACAAGAATGGGCAGGGGTAACTCAAGCTTCATGCTGAAATGTACTTAACTAATTTACTAGTATCACTGTTTCTGATAATTACTTTTCACCAAAATATTTTGCTGTGCTTGTGTGCAGAGAATTTCATTCTATAAGTCAACACTGTAAGTGTAGAACTGCTCAGGATCTATCAACAGCTTCTATTAAGAGAGAATATAACCTTGGTGAGATCAGTGGCTAACATTTTTCTATTTCTCAGTAAAGTCTACTGCCTACTCACTATCAAGCGATGAACATTGGCTGAAAATGACATGGTTCAATATCTATGGGAAAGTAGCATACTATAGCAAGCACAAGGTAAAATGAATGACAACTAGCAAAAAAAAGTGAACTTTTTTTCAAATGAGATGAACAAAATTATACTAAGTGTGCACATAAATAACGATACCTGCAGAACCCAAAGAAATACATGAGCACAGAGAAATATATGAACAAAGGCAAACTTTCCTTAATAGAACTCATTTGCAATTCTTTCATAGGCTAGCCCTGTGAATGAGAATATGCCAATATTTATACTATTTCTCCAATTCAAAACATTAACAATAAATAAATTTCCCAAAATCGTCTTTCTTGGCTAAGGAAGCTAAATTCTGTTTTGGGCACAGTTTGCCACTTTTATCTACTGGTAAGGTCCTTCATGGAAATGAAAGTATTTTTTCTTCAGATAAGAAATAGAAAATAAAAAATTTTATTATTTTATATTAGCAATAACTATTCTTTCATCCTTTTTGTGGCCTGAGGGAGGATCAGATTTGTTATTGATGCTGCTTGAAAAGGCAGAGATGGTTTGAGTAAAGCTATCGAGTGCTTAAAGGAGTTATTTATCATATAAAGATTTGGCTGATTAATTCAGTTTAACTGTGCCCACTCTTCTCTATTCCTACACTTCCAACCCAAAGTGAAAAAAGTCATATATCTGAAACACAAATCTACCCAAAATTTAGAAAGAGCTGAGAACATGATGGCACAATTAGAAAAAAATATCAACACTGTCTTGACAAAAATTATTTTTAAAAAAGTTCACCATTTTTTTGTAATTAAAAAGTTAAAGGGGAAATTGTCACTATTTTAGTAGTGGTTGTCATTGTATACTGTGCAATTATTTGCTCTGAAGACCCTATAGATGAAATGATAAACCACACATATCTTCAGTACTTGCATGCCATGGAATCAGATCTGTAAGTATCCTGATATGGAACAAGAGATTCTTTTTTAAACTCTTGCATTTTCATCCACTTCACATCATATAACTCACATTCTTAAAAAACGACTGAAGATTTTCTTATTTCCATGTGGTTCCTGCTTTCTAAATTCTGTTGCTTGTTTTCTCCTTGGAGTTCTAAATGTTGCTTTAACATCTTTAGGTGTGATATAGATAGATTTAGAGTGATGTAGTTAGCAAGCCTCAAGCTGCAGCTTTTAAATACATTTGAAAATCTTCTTTTGGAGGAAAACAAGGCACTCTTATGGGAAAGTTACACTTTATTTTGGAGGTACCTCTTGCAACTTTTCATTCCAAAGGTGCTGAATTTACTATTACTATCAACCCGTAGGTAATTAATCTTCCATCACACAACCTTTTTCATGTGCAGCTCATCAAAGCTAGTTTATCCTTTGAACAGCTTAAATCCTAAATTTTAAAAAAGAGGGACTAAGGTCTATTTACCAAATCAAATTCAGTTGAATGTTTGAGAAAGTGTCCTTTTACATAAGGTTTATACCATATGATGTGTTGATCTTCTGGAGCACAATTTGCCTCTGTGTTCTCCCATGTAACTATAGGCCTGCATTCATCTCAACCCTGCCCTTGTAACATTTTTTTTCAACTAATTATATCCATAGAAAGAGTTTTGTGTAAATATGGTTTTAGCAGTTTATAACAAGAAAAGTGGCTTTCACTTATTTTAAGTTCAAGTTCTGTATATTCAATTACTGTTAACAAGCACTCCACCTACTGGCTTACGTGATGCCAAGCAAGCAGTCCATGATACGAAGCAAATCGGCAGTAGTAAAAGATATTTCCAAGACTGCGATATGAACGGGACCTCAGCTTTATGATCATCAGCCAGGGTCAAGTGTGACTGAGTTGCTGTTCACCAAGATTAGGATGATTCTTGGTATTTGTGTTGGCTAAGTGACAACCTAATTGTGAAGAAGATTTCCAACATCAGTTTGTCGTATGAAGGTAGGATGGTTCACTGAGAGGTGGATTTTTGCAACCACAACAAAGAAGGGGGAAAATCACATTCCAGAGCATCAAAATACTTTTCATGCATTTTTAGAACAAATAAAAATCAGTACAAGCATAAGTATAAAACGTACTTTTGTCCAAAAGAGTTCTTAAATAAAATAGGATATTTATGTTTATGAGTTAGAATTATAGACATTGCATATGGTTATTTCTTGTCCACCAATATGCCATTTTAAAAACTGTAATATTGCAGTAGCAGCAGAAAAATACGCGCTTGAGAAATTTCTTTGACCATTGCTTCCTACCCTGTGAACTTTTTAGCGTAGTGGTCTTAGTAATGACTAATCATATGACAGACAAAGAGAGATTAGTATTAGGCATTATAGTGAAATCAAAAGAAATTGAACCAGCTCTATTCCACAATGTCAATATAATGTATAAATCATAACCTTCTGCCTACCCCACCCACCACTATCTATCTTGACATAGCTCTTTGAGGACAGCTTACTATGTAATTAATGCCATGGTGCCTATATTATGGTATGTTTGAATGTGGCAATAAACAATATAGCAATTAATGTGAAATAATACAAAAGCAAATCAAGGCACACTGTCTAGATATTGAGGCAAATCAGCGGGGACATTGAAAATAAAAGCTTAATGGGCTGTGGTATGGAAATGTGTTTCCTAATATTGTCTTGGGGTGCTATTGTGAATAGAACTGAAAAAAAAAATGTTGATGGTAAACTATCTAACTATATAAAAGGTTTCTTGGGGTCAACTGTATTTTATCTCCAACTTTCCTTCTTCTCCAGGATTAGTAAAGAATAATCAGACACTTTCAATAGCATGGGAAGGTCTCCTGACTCCAGAAACTCTTGTAGTTTGCAGCTAAACCAGGATACAATATGGCACTAAGTAATAGAACCTATTCTGGGTTGATGAATGCTTGTGCACTGATGCTGGAATAGCTTTATAACTGCTTTAGTAAGAGCCCAGTAAAACTGCATCCCAGATGCATGAATTTCTCTTTTGGCTTTGCAAAGGAAGTGTTCACAGTTAGGGGGGATAAATCAGTTCCACTAAGCATTTACCCTGCAAAACAGAGATTGAGGAATCTTAGCACATGACGACACAACAAAATTTACCTGACCCTTCCAAGCTAAGGAAAACAAGACAGAAGGTCCTCTCGAGAGGCTGTATCATATATATGTTCTAAGCCTGTGCTGCCCATATGTTCAATAGGACTGTTGAATCTCAAAGTTATAATAATTTGCAACGAGGTGCCAGAACCAATTATTAAATATCATATGATCCAACAGAGATGAAATAAAAATATACAGGGTCGATTTTACTGGCTTTGACTATTATAAGGCATTTAAAGTACTTTGAATTTACAGTTTAACTTGAGGGTTGTATTAATGACATCCTTATGCTAGAATTTTGTTCCCAGCTGAATATGATAAGCTCAATGCAGATGGCATACTTTTCCAAGGACAAAGGGAGTCTTGGCCTTATCCTTTCTTTTTGATTTGTGTATCAACTCAGGAAAAGGAGATATGCTATTATGATATCTTCCACTAATGTAAACCTTTATTCAAAAGCGCAAAAGACAGCCAAAAGTACAATTCAAGTGAGAAAAAAGGTAGTGTGCGATAGTATCACAGAATGATATAATCTCAGCCAAATCGCTGCCTATAGTGTAGAAAAAGAAGACTCTTAGTCTTCAGTGTAAACAGTCATAATTTATTTACCATGACATCTCTAAAACACGAATGAATAAATGTTTTAAATACTGGTTCTGGTCTCAAAGCCAAGGCCAGTTCTTTCTCCCTGATTGCTGTGAATCTACCCTCAGCGAAATAAGAGATGCGGATTGGTGGTTTGCCACGAGTAAAGTGAGGTGCTCAGAAAACGAGGTTTGTTCTACTACTATTATTTCAAAAGCACGAGTGAGGTGTTCAGTCAAGTCTCCAGAATCAAAACAAGATTGTTCTACCTTAGTAACATTTTGCTGGAATGAAACCACCTCTTTGAATGGATTTTCTTGAGAATCAAAGTTGAAAGACAAGCTTTCTCTCCATTCCGAGCATAGTGTGTCTGCTGAGGCCTCGGTATGATCAGTTTAGGAGATTAAAGCCTGTCTTCCCTTGGTCAGGGGAGCACTGCAAGCACAGGACCGTGTTTGTCTATGTATGTTTACAGCACCTGTCAGTCGATACATGAGAAACAAGAAGAGTAATGTAAACTGATCCTCCCTATTGTTGAATATTTAATGCAGTCCACTAGAAAGAAAAGCACAAACATTCTACTTTTCCAATGCTTGTCTTCCATGCCCTCTTCTAATATTCTCTTGGGAGAGGTGGGTTTCGATCCTGGTCAGGGCAAGTACCCATTTATTTCAGAATCCTCACTTTCTTGTCTCGGCTTCCTTCCTGTCTCCTAAAATGAAATTTATTTTATTTTAGCCACCTCTGAGCATACTTGTGTGTATATATTTTCAGGAAAATTGGATTTTCTATATAGATTTTTAAATCAGTTTTCAGATCAAGTTCAGAAATATGTAAATTGTTGTGTTGTTGGACCAGGCAGGAGTAGAACATATCCCTCAGATGAAGAGCACCCAATACTATAAAGTGATCTTAAATGAGAAAACTAGTGTGTAAGTCAATTAAAATGGCCAATAATGGGAAAACAAGTGCCCATTCCAAGAGCAATTGTAAGACATTTAACCCAAGGAAAGTTGCATTATACATTTTTATTAAATTGAGGCTATATTCACACTTACTGTGGTTTGAAATGTGAACCAATATTTTCTATCTTTGGTTTCCTTGCTTTAAGATCTCTTAATGTGCATAAGATGAAATTCATAATATCATATGACTGTTTTAAGTTTGCAAGTTACTGTCTCGAAAGTTATAATTTAATTTAAATGGACAAATGCCCATTAAACTGTTATGCTCTCTCATAAAATCGTATCTGACCTGAGATTAATGTAACAAGACTCTGCAATTCCTAAGACTCTTGATTCTTTGTCATTTTAGCCTTATTTACGATGCAACACAGTCAATTTTAAAGAGCACTATCATTTAGCACAATGTACAGTATTAGCTTTCAAAGATGTATTCAAATCCTATTTAAAGCTTAGATCTGCTGTTTTGCAATAATCTTTATAATAAGGAAAAGAGAAAAAGATTAAAGTCCTAGTAAAAATAAATACACTTATGCCTACTCCAATCCTTCCTGAAAGACATGCAAAATTATATTATTAACTCTTAAAATAATTTGTAGATAATCTGCAAATATAGATCTTGGGGGAGAGAAAGAAGAAAACTTATGTAAATCTAAAATGCATAATAGGATCTGTAGAAAGGAACTCCAGCCACTTTCCAAATGGAGGTCTTCACATTGAGAGTGAGGATAGTGCCACGTACAAATAAGAAAAAACAAAAAATAACAGAAGAAAAACAAAAGGAAATGTAATAAAACTCTTGTCTGAACAATTACATTACTCTCACTGGGGAAGTGTTACAACCTAAAGTGGCAACTTGGAAACTCCAACATATCTATATGCTAATTGCCTAGCATCTGATTGTATTCCAGTTTTGATCTGGGCCACCCTGAAGGGTCTGACTTCCTTTCAAGCTATCAGTTTCATTCCTCCTGGCAGGTAATCCCCATGAACAAAAAGATTAATAAGTATAAAAAGGATTAGGATAAAACATAATAGAATTTCATGGAATTCCGCCATTTTGTGCCATTATATTTTGTTAATGTTAACAATAGGTTTTGTATATTCAATACTTAACCCATGACAGACACAATGCTAAATGCTTTTAGGACATTATCTCATTGTATTCTCTCAGAAACCTTCAAGTATATATATAGCTTGTTTGTTTGCTTTTTAGATGAAATCTCGCTTTGTCACCAGGCTAGAGTGCAGTGGTATGATCTTGGTTCACTGCAACCTCCTCCTCCCAAGTTCAAGTGATTCTCCTGCCTCACCCTCCCAAGTAGCTGACACTACAGGCATGCGCCACCATGCCCAGCTAATTTTTGTATTTTTAGTAGAGACAGGGTTTCACCATGTTGGCCAGGATGGTCTCAATCTCTTGACCTCCTTATCCACCGGCCTCCCAAAGTGCTGGGATTACAGGCATCAGCCACCACCCCTGGCCCCTGCAAGGTATTTTTGTCTGTTTCTCAAATGAGGTAGTTGAGGCATAGGAAGGCTCAGTGAGTTGCTATAGGTCATAGAACTAGTAGTGGCTTAGAGATTCCTGCGTAAATATGCTCAACTCCCAGGTTCATACTAAAATTTCTGCTCTGCTCCTTCTCTAAATCTCAGTCCTTTGGAATTAGCCATTTAGCGTTGAAACTGGAAATGCCACATGATGATGCAGGCACATGATTTACTTCCCAGCAATGGGAATGAAGTCACAATAGGACAACTTTTAAGTTTTGAGGATAAAATGAACTCGTGTCAGTATAGCATGTAACATATAGAAGGGGTTCAAATGTGTTGCATATGATTATAATTATCATTATTAATAACGAAGCCTCACAAAATGACACGGGCTTCAATTTTATAGTACCTATAATGAAACCAGCTCAAGGGAAACATACAGTGTCTAGGAGAGGGAAAAAAAGTTTAATGATGTTACCCCAAGCAGTTCTTTTCATTTTGACTTCCATAGTTTCATCTTTGAGCTCAAGAGGACCATGTGATGTGACTCATCATGGTTGAACTGATTGTGTAGTTTGGAAAACAGAAAGCAATACTTCCTTTTTGCTTCTACCAATAGTACACTCAAAGAGATGGAATTTGAAGCATCATCTTTTAAATGAAACATTAAATTCAAGGACGACAAGGACTTATAATCCACTAAGGTTTTCTTTAACAGGATATAGTTTGTCTCAGTGTTTGTGCTTTATTTAAATTAACCATCAAAAAATTATCTATTTCTATTTCTCTCTGTGTGTGTCTCATCACTACTACAAAGAATGTGTGTATGTGATTTTTTAAAAAAATTACTTCTATGGTAAAATGACTAACATTTTATTAAAATAATGGTAGAAATGACTGCCTAACATGGGTAAAGCAGAAGAGAATGAGATATTTCTACATTTTGGTAAAAGGGAAATTTCAATCCTGAGTTTAACAAGTGATACAGAAACATAAACTTTTATTGTAAATCATGTACGATAGTGATTTGGTAAGGTAAGGAGATGAGATGAATGATAGAAAAGTTGTAGAAATGGAAATTTGTTGTTCTTATTTCAAAAGTTGATTAGGTAAGCAGTTATGAAAAAATTAATTGTAGTAGTAGAGTATTTCTAGGCTGTAAAGAATGAATTGGTTCATAAGTGCCACCCCCTAGGAATGATAGGTTGTGTATTCAGTGATCACAGAGTACAGTGATTCACTGAAGGAAGACACTGTCATACATGAGGTCATTGCAGACCTTTCTCAGTAACAGAAACGTAATTGGTCCTGTACGTGATTAACAGTTTTCTATGATTTCAATACACCGATATTTTTAAAGATGATTGAATTAATACAAGGATTTTAGCAAATAGAATTTAGATTTTCAAAATATGTGTAATGATATTTTTGAAGTTTAAAATGTTTAGAAGAATCTTAATCTAAGTGATAAATGTCATCCCTAACTGAACAAATTAAACATTTGTAGCATAAAAAAATTTAAGATTAGAAGTTACAAAGTTCAGACGAACAATTTTTTTCTATGCAAGACCAAATGAAGGCACATGCTTCATTACTATATGTACTAAAAATTCAAATTACCTAATATTTCTGAGAGCAATTATTTATGTCAGTGACAGAACATTAACCAAGAATTTTGTTCTGATAAAATTTATACCAGATTGCCATTTTTTTCAAAATTGAAGATATTATTAAAATGATTTTTCACATCAATTTCCCTCCCCTTCTTAACCAAAAAATTACAAACAATATAACCAAGAAATCACACTTGGATCATGGTCTGTGTTGGATTATCCCAATGTTTTCTGTGACTTGATCTGTATAAGTTATCAATAACTAAAATGATTTGTTTGGAATTAAGAATTTGCTTTATTGTCAGTAAATTTTTAAACTTAATGATTGCATAATACTAAGAAAATGCTAAATACAGTGATAAAGTGATACATATACTGCTTCTTAGGAGATTGATTCTTTTAACTCTTTGTGTGCCCATCAGGATTGTATGATTTCTTAGACCTCTATTAATTGAGTGCACAAATAAGAATATGCAACTAATAGTTGGGCTAGCTGTTGAAAAGTCGGTTGAAAAGTGAAAAGTTCAAACAATTATCTCATCTCTGTATCTGTATCTATATCTTTCTAGACCCGATGTTTGGGACACACAGAAACAATTTTAGCTACTTTTTTCTTCTGTGTTGCCAGTGGCCAATTAGACCAACGCTAATTTAATCAATTCAGAATATTTTGCAGAGCTACAGGGTAAATAGAGTAATAAATTGTGAGTAAGTTTTTAAAATACAGGAGCTGGGTAGTCATGAAAATTTAGACCATATATTTTTGCCATGCTAAAACTCATTTGGTTTAAAAGTATGTCCTACATTTCTAAAAATAGAAAAACTTACAATCTTTTAAGGAGATATTGCATTATATAAGGCTTTTAGTTAACTTTACGTTGACAAATAAACTTATTGTCAATATACTTTAAAGAAAAAGTTAAGTCAATATTATGTCTTCCATGCAAGTCCATATATGCTTATTTATTATGAGAACTTATCAATATGTATGCATACACTGGTACCTGGCTTAAAGTCTGCCATTTAGCTGAGACTCAATATACATTTGCTGAATTAATGAGTAAATACATATAATTATATAACTACATGTACACACATTTCTTAAATTTATAATTAATGTTTAGATACTCATCATGGACACATATCCAGGGAGCCAAACTAAAGTTTTTGACATTAACAATCTCATACATTGTTAAATAATTATGGTCTGCTGGAAAATAAAGAATAAGCATAATTATTTATCATTTTAAATAATTAATTTGATTGACAAAATGATACTATATGGATCTTTATCCAGAGAGCCAATATAGGTAGCATTCTATTTGTAAAAAAAAAGAAAAAGAAAAAGAAAGAAAGAAAAAAGTTGTAACCTATTCCTACTCCTAGTCCTTAACCTAGTGGATCCATTCATCTTACTGTTACTTTCGTTACATAAAAGGTAATCAACATATTTTAATTTCAAAGACTGGGTTCCCTGAAAAAAAAAATTAAAATATCATTTTCAATGCCATTTAATTTACAAGATTTGACTGCCCAGCTATTCTACAGTTGTGTTTTGTTTGTATTCAATAGATTGAATGTTGTGTTTTATTTTCAACAGACGTGACTTTCAGTGCACTGGAGAGCAATTTATGCATTTGGCTTAGAATTTTAAATGAATATACCCTCTAATGATTTGCCCAATATAAGTGGTCACTTTAAAAAGTAGTACTGAAAGCGAGAAAAATTACTTAAAGGATCAGTTACATCTAAAATGATGAAATCAATAACAATATTTTCTCTGTGATTCTTTCTCTCTGATAAGCAAAATCGTCACTTAAAAGCCACATTAAAATTTAATCACAATCTGTGTGCTTTAGTAATTGATAATTTCTGGACAGCTGTCTTCTGTTTTGTTTAAGTCTTGTGTTCCTTGTGTTTAAGTTATGCCTTTTAATAACTGAATTAAGTATGTTTGGTTTTAAAATCAATTATTAAAATATGATCATATTTTATCATCTTCCAATAATGGCTTATGGTTTTATATTCCTTTACAACAGTGTTAAAACTGGGGTGAAAACCTCATGAGTGGTTAAACTACTAGAAACTTACGTAAATTATACAATCATGTTTTGACCTTAATATATTTTTTCAAATTAAATGTGAATAGATAACAATTTGCGTTAATGATCTTAAAATAAGTACTTTAGTTTCAGACTGCGAGCTAGAATCTTCTCTAACTCAGCTTTCTTTAACTTGTGCCTAGTATTTTGTATGCCATATATTGAATAATAAAAACATATGTGTCGAACGATTTCCTAAAGAATTCTTAAAAATATTTTCTTAGATACTTTAAAATTCTTAAATTAACTCTAAGAACGATCTCAGCCATGGCAATTGAATGTATATGACATCCTCTATATTTAAAGGGATAGATGATCACTTGTTAAGTACTTCATCATTTAGCACAGATAATGTAACAGCCAGTTCAGCAATTATTGCTATTCCATAGTTCCTCCCTCTGTGTGTTTCAAAGGAAAGGAATAAAGAAAGATTATCTTTCAAAGTACTTCCTCTGATTACATCCCTACTCTCTAATCACCTAACACAACTGCCCAGACTTGAAGTGATAATGTCATATTTATTATAGAATGACTATTTAAAGAATCAATATATTCGATGTTAAACTATGTATTTAAATTTTGAAGGCTAAAATAGCTGACGTCGTGGTCATATTATATTGCCTTGAGGTAAAATATTTTTTATTATGTTATTTTAATGTACTCAACTAAATCAATAAGGTTAACTGCATTTGCCAGGATTAGGACCAATAAAATTTGTATCTATTCAATAGCATAATTTATGTGTTCATATTTACTTTTGTCTTTGCATCAGATGCTAATTAATTAAATACTTCTGCTGAAACTAATAAATAAGTAATAATTAGTTAAACACATTGCAAAAACATAATTTGAAAGAAGCAGATTGAAGTGGCTTGGGGAATATAAGTAGCCATATAGTATGTCAATTAAGAGAAAAACTGAAATATTCCAAATATGTCCACAATATGTCCAAATATGTCTGCAATATGTCCAAATATATGCACAATATTGCAAAATTTAAAATAGTGCATATTTTAACATATATGGAAAAAGGAGCATGGACCTTCAGGGTGGTTATCTGAAAAATAAAAAAATATATATTGGTAATGTCAATTCAAAGGTATAGTTTACTTGAAATTTAATTTATAAGTCAAAATATGTTCTTTATATAACATACATTTTGATATATATAAATTATGTAAGACGGGAAAATTATTCAACCGTAAGCGGGTACTTGATTCCCTTAAATAAGATTGCTTGTTTGGGGAGTGAAGGGTATTGGAATAAGCATGTCTTAAAATGCTGTAGCAAGGCCATGTGTTCATATGCCTCATTTTGAACAGAGAAAATGTATCATAAAGCAATGTAAGGCTGTGTGTTAGAAAGCATGCAGCAAATGAAGTTTCGTTTCCCTTGAAAGTAGAATCTCCATAAGTTACTAATGTCAGGGTTGTTGTTATCTTTATTTTCACATCATCATTTTTTTTTTAGTGTTCTATATTCCAGTTTGTTATGTTTAAATGCTCAGGAACTAAAACTGCTTTTACAAAATAACCCTAGAAAACTATAAAAATCACAAATCCTTCCAGGGAATTAATCTGAAGTAAAATCATTTTAACACGCTATTTTTTTCTCCCAGTAATTTTCAAAAGCATTTTTTTCTAAGATCAGATTTTGACACTATCCTTTTTTTTTTTCACACTATGATGTGACTCCTCCTATTATTAAACTTTATGGTTTGAAAAGTCTTTCTTATTTTACTGCCTCCAACATATTAGGTTACTTTTTTAAGAAAAGGTGAACATATTAGCATTACATAAAATGTTAAAGTGACAAAGAGTTAAACTAGGAATTTTAGATGAATACACTAGCAGTTTGCCATTCTGACAGCAAAAGCCAAGCTAGTGCTTAAAAAAATGCAAGTTTGAAAAATGCAAATGGTGTTATCCAAATATGCAGCCATATGTCCATAATACACACATTTTTGGGGGAAAAATTTGTAAAGATTTCTATCACAGAATTGTATCTCAAAATGGTGGGGGTCTTGTTTTTTATATTGTGTTCCCATGAAGATGGTAAGATATGAAATTATGTTTCAAAATCTTTTAAATATATTAGGATGGAAAAAGACATTATTTTTAGATTTTCATGGGAATTTGGCTCTATGTTTTAACATTCCATTTTGAGTAGGTGCTCTACTTTATCTATAATATAGCAAGCAAAATTTTCCAAAATATCCAGATTCTAGTCACAAAATTTTCTGTTCAGACAAGTAAAGTTTAAAACATAGTCTCTTTGAACAACAAGTTAACAGTCCTTGGAAGTCAACATCTATGAGTCAAGGAAAAAAACATAATTAGTTTGAATAATGCTGAGCTGTGAAATTTGGATAACCTTTAAGAACTTTGCTCTGTTGATCACAGCATCAATAACAATAGGCGAATGGAAGCCAAATGCAAGTGGTGAAACCTCCAACAGGAAAATATCAATTAATCTTTTTCAATAGAGTCGAAGTAGGTGTAATCCTCTCATTAAATAGTTTGAACCTTTTTCCAAGTAAACAAAGAAGGGATAATGAGTGATGCCATCCGACTTGTTTACATGGAGAATCTTCAAGAGGCTTAGGCATAACCTCTCAAGACAGAGGTCTTCTTAACCACTGGTCACTAATTACCCTCTTTTAAAGATGTTTGTATAAGCAAAGAGACTGTGTTTTTAGACTTAACCTGAGAATGCCATTTAAAGTGCCAATATTTTATACTTAAGCCAATATATTGAGCAGTGTCAAAATGTGTGGGATCCTCACAAATCCCCCAAAGAAAAATTATTTCCAATATATATTTGAATAAATGTTCATTCTCTTAAAATTCTTACTAAAAGAGCTACTTCTATTATAAGACATAATTCATGCTTAACGCTAGAGACAGGGTATAACTACTGATAGAACTACAGCACCCTCAGACCTCCAATTGCTGTGAAAATTCTGGGTTGGAAAGGAGAAGAGAGGAGTGGAATTAACATCTGTTGTATCATCTGCCAACCAGTTTGCCCTTGATATTTAAGCAATTTCAGTAAATACGTTCTTCAGTCCACTTTTCACAATGCAAGTGTCATTTAAAAATCACTTGATGCTTTCAAGTTGTTGTATGATATAGGCACCAATAGGTGTTAATTATTGTTACAAGTATTTTTGATGTACCAGGTATATGTTTGTAATGGACCTAAAGGAAGAGAATTTTACCATGATATTTAACAAAGGCCCACATTTCTTACCGTGCTTATTCTTAATATTGGTATCTCCATGAGCTTATATGTGACTGAATATATATTAATGAAATGAGTGTCAGTAACTTTAATGTATGCAACGGCATGGTTGTAATTTCTAAAGCAGTCTGTGTAAGAAGTTTTACTTGCTAAATTAATCAGCACAAAAACTTATAACGACGTGGTCAAAATTATAAATAAGGGAAAAGAGATGAAATTCTTAAACAATGTTAACTCCAGTAAAATGGATTTTTTTTTTTTGCTACTAACTCAGTTTCAACAATTTACATTTACAATGCTATTTTGATGCTCTCCTTGGATTCTGCTCTGTGGATTAAAACATGAAAGTGTAAGAGCTTTACATGGAGTTCAATACAAAGAGAAAATTTACGTTTTCATGTCTATAATTTGTGATTGCTGTTTTCTTTACATATTAAAACATTATGTATTTTGAAGTAAAATTTTATTATTTCATATAACAAATAAACCATGAGGACATATGATTTATACAGTTATGAATTCTTATAAACCTATGCTACCCTGAGGATGAAACTTGAAGATGGACAAATTTGGAAGAAAACTGAGAGAAGTCTATGGCTTTGTCAGCGGTATCTAGTGTTTTAGTAACATCTAACATTGGAAACAGCATCGGATTTTAGCATCAGAAATTTGATCCTAATGACATTTGAATGTTTTGTATGCCATAGAAAGATTTTAAAAACCACCAATTTTTAAAAAATTTTGCATATATCTAATTATGTAAGAGATAAGTTGCTTAATTGCAATTTTCTTGTCTATAATATAGAGAGATTTTATTAAAACACCTGTAAGAACCATTTCAAGCTCTGTGATTCTATGAATATGGTACAAATATTAGTACGGGCAAATAAACAAGAATCACTGGTTGTTGTTTATTTTAATGTGTTCCAATAATTTATTTATACTCCATTGATGGAAATTGTGTGTTACTCTAATAAAACTTTAGAAAAATGTATTTGTATGTATAGGCACAAATCTAGTAAACATATGTGAATAAATATATGATACACTCTTGTAATTGAAAGTGACTCTGGGAAAAAATAGAATTGCTTTTTGATAGAACATACAGTAGATGTTTTGGCCTTATTTAACAGTGTGGTTAATAGTTAAGAAGAGAATGAATTATTTGTAGTGACACCAAATGCTCGCTGTGTCTAGAAAACCTTAGTCAAAGTTTACTTTTATTATGTTGTGTGTGGTTGATGAAATTCCACAGCATCTAAACACAAAAAACATCGTACTTATTAAAATCACACACAAAATATCCTTCTGCCCTTATGCTTGTTTATTTTTCCAAGTTTCTGTTTGTTAGAGATTGTCTATTATTGGAAAATTAATTTAGAGACGCATTTACACCTACACAGTCACCCATTTGATTTCCAGATACTTGTGGAATAGCTCACTGTTGGTTAAATGAGAGGTGTGTTGGCCAATTAGCATACAGTTGGGCTTAGTCAATTTGCATATTTCTGTGTCTCTTACTAGAAGCTACTTTCTATGCCACTCAAAACTTTGTAATTTGGTGAGACTTTATAAGCTATAAGCAGTGATTATAACTAAGAAATGCCATTATGTAGCAAATATAAATAAAACTTTTTAAAATTACATTTTTGCTTATTTGTTTCTTAAAAGCATATCTGACCTCAAAGAATATCATTAACTTTGCCTATCTGCTTTTAAATATATATTCCCAAATAATATTTGATTTATATGAAACAGAGAAGGTATTCAGTATATTTGTTACACAATCGAATGAAGAAATTATGAGTTTTAAACGCATATATTTGACTTTGCCAGGTTAGAATGTTTTGTAATTGTTAGCATGATCTGACAACTAAGCAGGAAAAATTTTATCTTCTTCCTGTTTATATTATCTGTAATGCAAAAGACAGCTTCACAATCCTCAGAAGAATCTTAGTGCTTGCCAAGTACATTTCCCCCCTGACATTCTTAAATGCAATATTTTCATTTTATATCATGCCATGTGACATAAAACCAAAAAAAAAAAAAAAAAAAAAGTCTACCCTAGTTGCTTAAGCTCTTACTTCTCAGAATATAAAAACGCATTTTATGTATCATTTGTTAATAGGTGAGATTTTACTGGAAAAAAAGGTAGACCATTTACTTTGGGATAGACAATACATTTTTCAAAATATGGCAAGAGTGTCAAAATAGCAGAACACTGTTCATTGATCTGAATAAGATTATTATAAATTGATCTGAATAAGATTATTATAACTTGTTCTCCACCATTACCATGCTCTCACCCAGATTAGTGCTTAAGCTAAACACCAGGCAGCCACTGTGAGTTGCCAATGAGACAGAGAGACTATCAGAATTCCTTGAAGAAGAAAAGGAAGGTTGGTCTGTACACAGAAACAAACTCAGTAATTATCTCAAGAATATTAGCAGAAGCAGAAAATTAGTGCTCTGATTTTACCACAATCAATACATCCTAGGAAACAAGTCGGAGCTGAAACTTAATAATTACCTTAGCTTCATTAGGTAAAGAAGGGAGAACTAGAACATCCTCTAACCTTCACTTAAGAACAACTTCCCTCATGGGATCCTTAACTCCTTGCCTTTTTTACAGTAGAGAAAGAAGAAATTTATAGTCTTTCAGCCCCTGCTCTCCTTGCTTTGAGTGAGGGGGATTGAAACACTTAAAGTAAGCAAAGAGAAAGAAAAGTCACAAATGAGTCACTAAGTGGAATAAAATCTGTGCTTTCATCAAAACCTTCTGTGACTCATCGATATTTTTTTCTCCTCCACAATATACCATGGTAAAGTCACTGCCTTAGTCACTCAATCAAGGGAGAATTGCATTTGAGTTCATTTCTAAAAATGAAGTCATAAAATTTCTCTGAGTGAAAAATGATGAACTATATTAACTCAGTTTGCATACATCCCAAACAAGGCAGGGAAGAAACCTGATTTGTAACTGTTAATGTCACTGGAATTCAAAGATGTGTACAATTTCTAAGCTTGTTTTCCATTCCAATTTGGTGAGAGAAAGTATTTTCTTCAATTATGTGGATTTCCAAAATTTTTGAAAATTTTCTTACAAGCACAGTTAGCTAATTCTTGGGATCTGAGTAAATAATGTTATGATATAACAAAAACCAAAAAATATATACCAATCACAATGTGTTAGTATTTATAAAAAGCTATACCTGTCCAAATAAGCCATAATAGCACTTAACGTTTGTCACTGAGTGTCATATAGACCTCATCGATTTCTTTTAATTCAAACTAGAAACTACAAACCTCGGTCAGTATCATGAAGTAGAAAATGTTGTAGATAGATGTAGTTAGATACATAGCTAGGTAGATAGGTAGGTGGGCAGGTAGATAAATGATATAAAGAGAGAGAGGGAGACACAGAAAGACACAGAGAGAGACAAAGAGAATAGACAGCTATTTCCTTAACTGTAAGGCAAAATTAAAAGACAAAACTGTAAGGCAAAATTAAACAATAAAATCACAAAATATCTGATGAGAGCTCAAAAAATTTGCAAGTTTCTCCATGGCTAGACTTTATTAAGACTCAAATAAGGCTTTAAAGACAAAGTGAAACGATGGTCAGGATAAAATGAGAAGTTGATCTTTAAGTCAGGTAAACTACTCTTCTTAATACACCATTTTGATTTGGATCCAATGCCTATTTGGGATTCTGGAGAAACTAAGTTATTTATTATAAGAAAGTGCTTGGACTCTAAAACAGTGACCAAAAATAATAATAATAACACCTATGCCACTGTACATAAAACAGTTACAGCAAATAGAAAAAAATCATATCTTACTGTCTAACTTTAAGTTTATAGATATTTTTGAGTAGATATTGTTATATTTGTCTGAGAATATACAAGTGTTATTTTTGTGTGTAATGGTTGTCTTTTGACATCCATTTTGAGAGGTAAAGCCTCACAATTTGTCTGTAAATAGGCCAAATTGCTTAATATAGCTTTGGACTAATGTATTATCGGAGTACCTCTCCAGTGCTTTGTTTAGCTGGGAAATTTTCAGCATGGAGTCGAGAATCCTTGTGCTTTAGAAGTTCATTCTGAAATGTTCATTGCTACTTTTAGGAAGTTCAGTGAATACGACTTTGGCAACTTAATCTCAATAAAGGAAGATCACCTCTTCAAAGTTCAGAAAGTGCCGTCATTTTGACCTTTGTCACCTAGCAGGAAATGAAGAGTAGCAGCATGCCCTTTC
The DNA here is from genome assembly GCF_007565055.1 of Rhinopithecus roxellana. Classification (NCBI taxonomy): domain Eukaryota; kingdom Metazoa; phylum Chordata; class Mammalia; order Primates; family Cercopithecidae; genus Rhinopithecus; species Rhinopithecus roxellana. Next base: position 54,531,855 of record NC_044553.1, on the reverse strand, counting down.
TTCCTCTTTTCCCTGTCCATGTTTCTCAGTTCTTGACCCCTCTGTCTTCCTCTATACAAGAGAAATGACCTTATTTTACTTCTATAATCCCCCAATAAAGGCACTGAACCCAACTTCTTGGGGTTAATTATCTGATCTTCTCTGGTTATCTTCCTACTCAAATCCTTTGTGCTGTTAGAATTTCCATCCAATTGTTTCATTGCTTGCCCATTTGTTGGACCCTAGCTGGGCAAAGTCAGGCTAACAAAGGACACAGTCTTTTAGATACTGATATGAAATATGTATAAAATATGAAATATTATGTATCTATGTCTATTTTTAAAAAACATAATCTTTGTTTCAATCTCAATCTAAAGCAAGATTTACCATCTCTTTTAACAAAGCCCTCAGGAGAGTCTGTCCAAAAGCTGAACCAAATGATTTCCAGGAGAGATATATTACACACTAAGTTCTCAATTTACTACCTAGGATAATATTATAAACTGCAATAATACATGCACACACAGACACAACATTTAAGCTATGTGTAGTTTAGTTTGAAATGGTGTTTTTATGCAAATTTAAAAGTTAATTGTTATTTTAGATGTATGAAATGTTATAAACTTTTTTAAAAGGCATACATTTATAACACAAATTTGATTTTGCCTTATTTATGTGAATTTCAATTGGATTTTCTTAAAGGCCCAACATGTTCAAATACTCCTTATCACCACTGCGTTTCTTACCCATTTTTGATACCTAAGATATGTAAAAGAAACAGATTAAGACTTTATGGTTGCTAGAGTAAGTTAGCCTTACAATTTCCAAGTGAAGCAGAGAATATATATATATTTACTCAATATATATTTAGAGAATATATATAGAGAGAATATATATTTACTCAATATATGTAAAATATATGTAAATACAATATATGTAAAATATATGTAAATACAATATATGTTTTAAAAAATCAATGTAAAAGGTTGATATTTAGCTTTATCCATACATACAGGTCTAGTGTTCACCACACTTGTCCTAATCATTAATCACTTTAAAAGTCATATTGTGGCTGGGCATGGTGGCGCACGCCTGTAATCCCAGTACTTTGGGAGGCCGAGGCGGGCAGATCACCTGAGGTCAGGAGTTCGAGACTAGCCTGCCCAACATGGTGAAACCCCATTTCTACTAAAAATACAACAAAATTAGCCAGCATGGTGGCACATGCCTGTAATCACAGTTACTCAGCGAGGCTGAGGCAGGAGAATCCCTAGAGCCCTGGAGGTGGAGGTTGCAGTGAGCCGAGATTGCGCCGTTGCACTCCAGCCTGGGCATCAGGAGTGAAACTCCATCAAAAAAAACAGAGTGATATTGCACAGATAATTTTTCAAGGAAGCAAAGCCATGGAATTTTAAGCTTTCAAGACCAGCCCAGAGGAAAATAATAAATAATAATAATAACACTAATAATATAACAAAGAGTCTGTTTCTGATGTATCTTGCATAGGACCCTTTTGAGAAAATGCAACCTTAAATAAAATATGTCCACAGGGAGGGAGGCATAGGGTTCAGGTAACACAAATCAATGGTATTCTAAAATGGAATTTATAACTTCTGTGACTTGTCAATGCAAAATACTAAAAACCTGTTAAGCTCCAGACAGAAATGCCTTCAGGGTGTGCTTAAGGAAATAGGTCTCTCAGATTTAATACAATTTAATCCCATGAGTACAAATCAACTATCTTTCTCTTATAATTGGTTGTTATGGAAAACTATGAACTTTTCAGTGTACTTAAAACTAGAAAATGTTCTTCTTAGTTTATAGTTGTTATCAAAAGTGGTGGAAGAACATAGGAAGCTAACTCTGAGAAGTGGATATCTTTAGTAAATATGACTAAGGGATTATGGCTTTTGTTGGTCACAGTGGATTGCCAGGATCCAATGATTCAGGCAATTGTTTTTGCTAAGATAGTTTGATATAAGGTTATTTTTTTCAGGCGTAATATTTTTTAATGTCAGCCTTTACTAACCAAAGGAAAAGAATCATGAAAAATGGATGAAGAAATACATTTTAATCTAATGAATCATATCCTAAAAAATGACCAGCAAGTATAGTAGAGACATAATAGATTTCCTAAAGTTAAAATTACTAGTTATTTGCATAATCCCAACATTTGTCTGTTAAAACTATATGTACCCACATATTTTTTGTTTCAAAAAAGAACAGCAGACAAAATAGCCATAGAGTGAAAATTCATGGATGTGACAAAAATTATATATGATAAAGTCTATTTATGCTGAATAAATCCCAAATTTTCTTTATTCAGAGTTTGAATATAGAGTTGCTTCTTAGTTTTATGCCAACTTTTGAATAAATTACTCATAAGAAGTAAAGCTATTGGTTGATAACAGAAAATATAATAACAGTAATCACATTTTGACATTTCTATTGCACCTTTCACCTTGATAAAATCTAAGGCAATTAATCTGAAAGTCATTTCTCTATTCAGAATTTTCAAGCCCCATCTAAATCCAGTTATCTTCTAAGTTACCTCAAAGTGTAAGCAGAGTATCCACTGCTCTGTTGGCCTGTCAACCTATGTGAATGGCACTTGCTACTAACAGACTTCTGAGACCGGGTGAATGTATATGGACCTTTAAATAATGGCCAGTATGTCAAAAAAAGCTAATGTCATTTCATATCCAGTAATGAATCATACAACTTCACTGACATTATATGTCAAGGCTAGGCATGCCCAGCCACTAAGCAGTTAATCTGTCAACCCAACAGAATATTAGTATCTTGAAGTTTTAAGGGCACTTCTACATTGTATAATTTAAATTCCCACCAGGTATAGGAAACAATTTTACAACATTTCTGTCTTATTAACCGACTGTCTTAACATCTTCAGTAGATGGGCAATTCTAAGTGTCAGGAGAATATCTACTCTTGTCTATATGTTTAATCTTAGATGCCTATTTTTTATGTTGCTAAACACATATAAGACTTTCTAAGTGTTTAAATTCGATGAATAAAAAATTTAAAAAACTACACTAAAGGTACTAGAGGTTAAAAATCTCTAGAGTTTTTAATCGAGTTAAAAACACTATTCTAAAGGTTAGAATATAGCTCCACAGTACAGTGGTTGCACAAAGGAAGGAATAGCCATTCTACCTGGGTAAAAGAATAGATCAGAAAAGGCTTCATGGACATAATGTTTTATGGAAAAAATGTTAGACAAAAATAGTATGTAATAAAATTGTATTTACATTATTACCTAAGTTACCTAAAGAAAAAAATGAATAAAAAATGAAGAAGACCAATATATTAAACATTGTGCCTCTACAGCCTCGAGTGATGTTTTTGTTTTGTTTTACATAGTCAGGAGATCATGTAACACTTGATATTCAGGGGAAAAAAGTCACAACAACAATAAAATTTGTGGCACGTAGAATAAAACACATTGGGTCTACTTGAGGAAGAAGAGGATTTTTTTCATAATCACCCCTCTCCTACTTTAATTAGCTAGCATCAGAAAACAGAGTACTTTCAAGAGAAGGGATAAAGAATCCTAAATGGATCTACCACAGAGAAAAACTTCATAATTCTATTAGATAACATTTACCGTGATACAGCTGAGTATATATAGACTGCTAAACTATAGCATGCAGGCACATACATCAGTATTTGCATTAACACACTCTTTGTGAAATGAATTTGAAAGACTTTTCTGAGTTGTCCTGAAAAAAAAAAAAAAGCAGCCTCCCACAGCTGGCTCCTCTATTTTTGGCTTCTCCTATCCCTGTTTTCATGGCAGCTGAGAAATATTAATGTGAGAAAAGTATCTTTTATTTTAGTCTTTAGAAAAGAACTCAACAGAAAACCCTGCAACTTTAGCAGTAGAGGATAAGAGTTCCAAGATCACACTGTGGAGGTACATTATTGAAACAACCTGTAGGAAAGGGAACATAATATAAAATAATATGTTCCATTTACATATGACATACCCAAAGCTTATGCTGTTTACATATAATGATTAAATAAACATATTTCATGAAAAGTTAATAGGTCCCCTAGGAATAATTATATAAAATAGGTTTGTAATCAATCTCATATAGAGAAAAAGGCACAGTGGAGGCAAAAAGATTTATTTGATCCACCACCATTCGACAGAAACAAGTGGTGAGTGAACACATCTGTTTGAAGATTGGAGAAACATTTAGCTTTATGAGAAATTTTCCTCCTGACTTTCCTATGATGCATGCGTACATATAAAATCAAACACTTCATGACATTAATCTAGAAAAAAAGTACCTGTCACATTTGATTCAGCAAACTGGCTTTTAAAATAAATACAGAATTTTAGTCCTATATCCAAACCACATTTGAAAGAGTAATGACAAGTTACTTGAGTTTTATTGACCCAATCAGATCATATGGTGAGTCATTTCCAGACATATCGATAAACTCATTGATTCCTCTCATTCTTGTAGTCACTGGACTATAGAAAAAAGGATCAGTAGCCATTTGACCTTCATTGTGTATTAAACAAACACCAGATGGCAAGGATTCATTCAGGAAATCCATTCTTTCTTCTTCATAGTCATGTTCACACTGTTGCTTCCCACTGAGCCTTTATCTGTGTTTGTCATGGTGCCAGAGCTGCCTGCATAGCACCTTTCATGCATCACAGCTTTCAAATCTTGTCCCATTAGTTTCATTTTGTTTCCATCATAAATAATCTTCCACTTTCTCATACACTCTTTCATTATCTAATAATGGGCTGGGTCATTATACAAAGGAGCCAAGTATTAAAGGGTTAGTGAATACAGTTTGTCCACTTGGTTTCTGGCCAGTGTGTGAACTATTTATTAAACAGATGAATTTATGTAACTAAAAAAAAAGGGAGACCTAAGGAATACAAACATCCTCATCCTACTAACAAGTTTTCAGGAACACTAGACATAAAAATGAGGACATTTTCATCTCAAATTGGAAACTTTAAAGCACTATACCATGAGCATTAATCTAATTCAACCTAATTATTTCAAGAAACACACAAAAGCAAATACGCTATCCGCTGAAACATTCCATCACTATTTCTTTCCTTGGCCATTCCCTAGTCTCATTTGGACATCAGCCAGCCATCTAGAAGTGTTGAAATGCTGGTAAGCATTAACAAGCCAAGTGACTCCATTCTAACAGCATTATCCTACGAGTAAATTTCACAGAGTCCAAGAAGGGAGGCTTGTCTTTTTGGACAATGTTGTATACAGACAAAATAAGAAAGCTGGACGTTATGTAAGATTTATTGTCGACACTACAAAGTTTAGTACAAACAAGGAGTACTCTGGTCTCAGCAGTGTCAGTGTTCATAGGAAGTTAAATGTTGAGCAAATAAAGTATGCTGACAGCTAAAATCAGATTCTGCCCATATTTAAGGAAAAGTTAAGAAGTTTAGAATGCAGCGTGTAGGATGCTGTGAATATGTCAGCACTGAGTTAAGTCATCCCAGACTATTATTCTTACAGGCAGGCCAATTATCAGGGGATAATTAGACTGATAATGAGCATTCTGACTGGTTGAGAGGTTCCTCCAAGGCTAGAGCACCCCCTGCCCTTATAAGGCTGTCCTCTGTGCCAAGAATGGTACGTTATAAATGGGACTTTTAAAATAATATCATATTTTTGAGAAAAACAAGTTTACATTGATTAAAAATAAGGTGTTGAATTCTAAACTTATTTTTAATAATGAAATCCTTGTTTCATACAGCTATTTAGTAAAACACAGTAGAAGTAATTCAGCTATTTTGTTTTTTTGTAAAACATTTCTATTATATGAAAGTATCTCAACTATATCTAGAAAACTGGAAAAGAATAAAGACCCACTTATGATCCCATCCCTGAGGTGATGGCTCACCTGAGGTTAGGAGTTCAAGACCAGCCTAGCCAACATGGTGAAAACCCGTATCTACTAAAAATACAAAAAATCAGACAGGAGTGGTGGCATGTCCCTGTAATGCCAGCTCTTAGGGAGGCTGAGGCAGGAGAATTGGCTTGAACCCAGAGGCAGAGGTTGCAGTGAGCCGAGATCGCACCTCCGTTCTCCAGCCTGGGCAACAGAATGAAACTCCATCTCAAATAATAATAATAATAATAATAATAATAATAAATTTTAAAAAAACAGAGGCTGGGCACGGTGGCTCACGCCTGTAATACCAGCACTTTGGGAGGCCGAGGCCAGCGGATCACGAGGTCAGGAGATCAAGACCATCCTCGATAACACGGTGAAACCCCATCTCTACTAAAAATACAAAAAATTAGCCAGGCATGATGGTGGGCGCCTGTAGTCCCAGCTACTCGGGAGGCTGAGGCAGGAGAATGGCGTGAACCCAGGAGGCGGAGCTTGCAGTGAGCCGAGATCCCACCACTACACTGCAGCCTGGGCAACAGAGCGCGACTCTGTCTCAAAAAAAAAAAAAAAAAAAAAAAAAAAAAAAAAAAAAAAAGCCAAGTTAAATCTGGAGTTTGGAATACATTTTAATGTAATGCTGTAGCATTTGTATAAGTAGTTATTCTATTATGTACTGTTATATGTCAGCAGTAAACTCATCATATTAAGCCCTATGTATGACAACGTATTTAATTAAATATTTTCTGCCTGGAATCCTCTTTTCTTCCTTCTTCCAACAGTTAACTTCTACTTAATCTTTGAGTCCAGCTCAACTTTCACTTCCTTAGGGACAGTATTTCTTTGACTTCCCTGAGCCAAATTCTTATTAGGCACACTTACACACTGTCTCTTCCTAGCCCTTATCGTTGTATGTGATTATTTGATTAATGTGCATCTATTCCCACCAATAACAACCTCGATAAGGGCAAATGATTCCACTTTTGCTTAATATTATATTCCAGAAGAGGATCCGGCACATAATAGGTGCTCAATAAATAATCGTTGAGTGAATGGATAAATGAACAAACTTAAGCATTTTCTGTATTCTTCCAGACTGTGAAATGTAAAGAAAGAAGAGAAAATGGTTTGTGTATTGCCCTATCAGTAAGAGCACATATAGCTAAGGATGGCATCTGCTTTGATTCCATCACCTCAGCACTTTGCACTTTAGTGTCATTGGTCAACCAGCCCGATCCTAGAAGAAAATAACAGATCTGGAATCATGTGAATGATGGTATAGGAAGAAAACAATGAGAAAGCAGGTAAAGAAAAATAAATTGCTTAAAGCTCCCAGTAGAAATTGTCGATAATTGTTTACTGTGTAGAACATTTCCTTTGAATGGAAGAAACTTCTTCATAGCTTTCAGAATGGCTTCTGGTTTCATATATAGCTACTCAGGTTAGAAAGGCTAGAAACTTTAAAACTACATTAAGAACAATTCATCATATACTGCTTCATTTCACTGAGTTCAAACTACAGAATAAAAATAACCAACCATTTCCAACCTAAACTATAAGTCACAAACCTTATCTCAAATGGCAACTTAAATCTCTTTTAAACTCTGCTCAATTTGTTACCAACATTTACAAACCTCGTCATGTGTTTCAATTTTATCTCAATTGCTAATATGATCTGAAATACCTTGGTTAATGGTGTAGAAATTTCATTTTTTAAATAACTGACAATTTCCTTTTGTTTTTATTATATAAATTGGAAATTCAATTGTAAATCCATAGGTAAATAAATTACATGTTTCAGTACCTATAAAGTTTTATGTTTTATGGCAATGTATGTTTTAAAAGTCTGGAAAATTAAATTATTTCATTGACCCTTTTTTCTTTCACCAGAATATTATTAAGAAAACTCGGCCATGGCATGTAATTTTTCAACCAATAAACTTTATGTTTTAGAGAAGTTTTAGGTTAGAGGAAAATTGAGAAGAAAGTACAAAGAGTTTTCACACACTATCAACATCCCACACCACAGTAGTACATTTGTTATAATCAATGAACCTAAGCTATATTGACACATTGTTATCATTCAAAGTTCATAGTTTATATAAGGGTTTACTCTTGGTGCTGTACATTCTACAGTTTTGACAATATATAATGACATGTATCTACCATTGTAGTACTATACAATAGTTTCACTGCTCTAAAAATCTTCCATGCTTCGCCTATTTATCCCTATCTCTCCCCTAAACCCTGGCAACCGCTTATATGTTTACTGTTTCCATAGTTTTTCCTTTTCCAGAATGGCATATAGTTTGAATTATATAGTATTTTAGTCTTTTAAGACTGGCTTATTTCACTTAGTAATATGTTTCCTCATGTCTTTTCATGCCATGATAGTTTAGTTTTTTAAGCACTGAATAATATTCCATTGTCTGAGTCTACAACAGTTTATCCATTCACCTAGTAAAGGACATCTTGGTTGCTTCCAAGTTTTGACAATTATGAGTAAAGCTGCAAAAGACATGCATGTGCAGGGTTTTGTGTGAAAATAAAGTTATATTCATTAGGTAAATACCAAGGAGCACCGTTGCTGGATTGTACAGTAAGAGTGTGATTTTGTAGTAAACTGCCAAACTGTCTTTCAAAGTTACCTTGAATTCTCATCAGCAATAAATGAGAATTTTGTTGCTCCATATCCTCACTAACCTTTGGTATTGTCAGTGCTTAAAATTTTTGTCATTCTAATAAGTATATAGTAGTATCTCATTATTGTCTAAATTTGCAATTCCCAGTGAAATATGATGTCTAACATTTTTTCATGTGGTTACTTGCCATCTGCATATCTCCTTTGGTGAGAGTCTGTTCAAGTCTTTTGTCCATTTTTATTCAGATTGTTTATTTTCTTATTGTTGAGTTTTAAGGGTTCTTAGTTTATTTTGGATAACAGATGTTTATCAGATACGTCTTTTGCAAAAATTTTTCTGCAAATCTTTAGTTTGACTTATTCTCTTCACATTGGATTTCACAGAGTAGAAGTTTTGAATTTTAGTATTGTAGTTTTGCATTTTACATTTGGGTCTATGATTCATTCTGAGTTAATTTTTGCAAAGGATATGAGATCTATATATAGATTTTTTTTTTTGCATGTGTATGTTTAGTTATTCCACCCCTATTTGTTGAAATGACTATCTTTGCCTAATTGCATTTCCTTTGATCTTCTGTTAAATATTAGTTGACTATGTTAATACGGTTCTATTTCTGGGCTCTGTTCTGTTACACTGATCTATTTGTATATTCTTTCACCAATGCCACACTGTCTTGATTAGTGTAGCTTAATAGCAAGTATTGTGTCATTGGACTGTTCATTCTCTGACTTTGTTCTTCCCCTTCAATACTGAGTTGGTTATTCTGGGTCTTTTGCTTTTCTATATAAACTTTAAGAACAGTTTGTCAATATCAAAAAAAAAAAAACTTGCTGGGATTTTATTGGGATTGTATTGCATCTATAGTTCAGGATGGGATGAACTGACATCATGACTATATGGAGTATTACTGTCCATGGACATGGACTGTGTCTCTAAATTTTATTTAGATTTTTGTTTGTATTGTTCATCAGAGTTTTGTAGTTTCTTTCATAGAGATCTTCTACGTATTTTATTAGGTTTATACTTAAGTATTTCATTTTTTAGTGATAACCAAATAGTAATGTGTTTCTAATTACAAATTTCACTTTTAGTTGCTGGTATATGAAAATGATTGACTTTTGTGTACTAAACTTATATCGTGCACCCTTGGTAAAATTGTTTGTTAGTTCCAAGAGATTTTTTGTCAATTTTTAAACATTTTCTACATTGATAATCATGTAATTTGCAAACAAAGAGAATTTTATTTTTTCTTTCTATATCTGTATACATTTTCTTTTCTTTTCTTTTCTTTTTGTCTTATTGCAGTAATTAGGACTTCCCGTATAATGTTGAAAAGCAGTGGTGAGAGAGAATATCTTGTTTTGTACCTTATCTAAGTGGGAAAGCCTTGAGTTTCTCACCATTAAGAACTATGTTAGCTGTAGATTTTTCTATTTTTCTTTTTCAGTCAAGAGAGGAAGTTCCCTCTATCCCTAGCTTCCCAAGAGTTCTCATCGTGAATGGAAATTGGATTTTGTCAGATGACTTTTTTGAATTTGTGAATATGATCATGTGATTTTTATTCTTTAACTTGCTGTAATTGATTGCATTAACTGACTTTCAAATGTTGAATGAGATTTGCATGCTGGGATAAGCCCCAATTGGTCATGGTGTGCAATTCTTCTTAAATATATTGCATTGGATTTGCTAATTTATTTTGAGAATTTTTACATCTATGTTCACGAGTGATATTGATCTAAAGTTTTCTTTACTCATAATGTCTTTGTCTGCTTTTGGTATTCAGGCAATGCTGGCCTTATGGAATTAGTTTGTAAGAATTCCCTTTGCTTACACCTTCTGGAAGAAATTGTAGATAATTTGCTTAATTTTTTTCCAAATGTTTGGTAGAATTCAACAGTAAACCAACTGTGATTGGTGTTTTCTGTTTTGTAGGAATACTAATTACGGATTCTACTTCTTTAATAGATATAAGACAATTTATATCATCTAATTTCCACTGTGTGGACTTTGGCAGGTATATCTTTTAAGGAATTTGTTCATTTTATTTAAGTTACCAAATCTATCCATAATATGACTTGATTACCATTTTAGTATCAATTGTATCTAAGGTGATGTCTCTTCTTTTATTTCTGATAGTAGTGTTCTGTGTCTTTTCTCTTTTTTTCTTAGGTAACCTGGCTAGAGGTTTATCAATATTATTGATCTTGTCAAAGAATCAGCTTTTGGTGTCACTGATTTTCTTCTATCAATTTCCTGTTTGCAATTTGTTGATTACTGCTCTGGTTTTTATTTCCTTTCTCCTGCTTATTTGGATTTAATTTGCTCTTTTATTTCCTAATATTTTAAGACAGAAGCTTAAATAATTGATATTAAATCTTTCTTCTTTTCTGTTTTACACATTCTATGCTATAACCTTTCCTCTATGCTGCTTTTGTTACAGCCTACACATTTTAATGGGTTGTATTTTCATTTTCATTTACTTTAAATATTCTTTATTTTGTGACTTTTTTTCTTGGAAGCAATTGTTACTTAGAAATGACTTATTTAATATCCAAATATTTTGGAATTTTCCAGTTTTATTTCTGTAATCTATTTTTAGTTTAATTGCACTGTGGTATCAGAGCAGATACTGTATCATTCCTGTTCTTCAAAATTCGTTATTATATGTTTTATGGCTCAGAATGTGGTCTATCTTGGTGAATGTTTCATGTATTCTTGAGAAGAATGTGTACTCGGTTGTTCAATGAAATAGTCTATAGATGTTATTTATGTCCAGTTGATTAATGATGCTGCTTAAATTCAACTATATCTTTACTGATTTTCTGCTCAATTGGTTTGTCGATTGATAGATTTATAATAGATATGTGTTAAAATCTCCAACTGTAATAGTGTATTCAACTATTTATCCTTGCTGTTTTATCTGTTCTTTCTTCACGTGTTTTGACACGTTGTTGCTAGGCGTATACACACCAAGGACTGTTATGTTTTCTTGCAATATTTTCCCTTTTATCATTATTTAATGACCCTCTTCATCCCTGATACCTTTCCTTTCTCTAACGTCTGCTTTGTCTAAAATTAATACAACTATTCTCACTTTCTTTTGAGTATTGTTAGCATGGTATATTTTTCCCCTTCCATTTACATTAAATAGCTATGCATCTTTATATTTGTGAATATACAATGAATTTTTTTGGCATCATATATTAGGTCTTGATTTTTGATCCACTTTTACTATCTTAGTCTTTTAATTGATGTAATTAGGCTCCTGATTTTTAAAGTAACTATTGATATAGTTTGATTAATACTTACTGTATTTGTTACTGTTTTCTGTGTTTATTTCATTTGTTCTTATTTTTGTCTTTACACATTTTCTTTCCTTTGTAGGGTTAATTGAGCATTTTATTTGATTTTAGTTTCTATCCATTCTTAACATATAATTATAATTCATTTTAGTGGTTGTCCTCAAGTTTATCATAGATATGTATAACTAAGTCTACTTTTAAATAGCACTGTAAAATATTTGTAAGACAAGTAGCATATGATAAAAATTCTGATTCCTTTCTCCAGTTCTTTCTATTATTGTTATCATTTATTTCCCTTATACATAAGCATATACAATCAAATATATTACTGCTATTATTATTTTGAGCAAACTGCTATTTGTTAAATTAAGAACGTTAAAAACAAATTTATAAAAAATTTACCTTTACTTATTTTTTTCCCCATGCTCTTTCTTTATGTAGTCCCAAGTTTCTGATGTATATCATACTCCCTCTCTCTGAAGAACTTCTTTTAATTTTTCTTGTATGGCACAACTACTAGTCAAAAAAAAAAAAAATCCCTCAATGTATTTTTGTTTGAGTTAAGTATTTATTTCTCCTTCATTTTCAAAGAATAATTTCACATGGTCAGAATTCTAAGTTGGTTTATAAAAACATGTCACTCTACTCTCTTACTGCTTGCATTGTTTCTGAGGAGAGGTTGGATGCAATTCTTATCTTTGCTTCTCCATAGGTAAGATGTTTTTTTCTTTTCTGAGTTTTTTTTTTCTTTATCTTTTATGTCCTGAAGTTTAAATATTATTTATCTAGGTGTAGTTTTTTTTTTTTTTTTCTTTTGTCGTTTGTTCAGCTTACTGTTCTCTTCGTTTTCTGGATCTGTGGTTTGGTGTTTGGCATTAATTTGGAAAGATTCTCAATCATTATTGTTTCAAAGATTGCTTCTGCTGCTTTTTTTCTTTCTTTTCCTCTGGTATTAGCATTAAACATATGTTACATCTGTAGTAGTTGTCCCACAGCTCTTGGACATTCTGTTCTCAGGTATTATTTTTTCCAGTCTGTTTTTCTTTGTTTTTTTAGAATTGAGGGTTTTTATTGTCATCGCCTAAAACTCAGAGATTTTTTTCCCATCAAAGGCATGTTTCCATTCAAAGGCAATTTTCATTTCCGTTGCAACGTTTCTTATCTCTAGCATTTTTATTTTTTTCCTTAGAATTTCTATTTCTATGCTTATGTCATTCATATCTTCTTTCACATTGTGTACTTTTCCATTTAATCCCCTATCATATTTATCATAGATTTTTCTTTTAAAAATTCTTGGTCTGATAATTCTAACACATTCCCATCACATCTGATTCTGATTCTGATACTTTATTCAATTGTTATAAAATGTGTTGTTTTGCCTATTAGTATGCGTTGTAATTTTTTTTTGAAAGGTTAGCATGATGTACTGAGTAAAAGAAATCATGGTTGGCTGGGTGTGGTGGCTCACACCTATAATCCCAGCACTTTGGGAGTCCGGGGCGGGCGGATCACGAGGCCAGGAGATTAAGACCATCCTGGCCAACATGGCGAAACCCCATCACTACTAAAAATGCAAAAAAAAATTAGCTGGGTGTGGAGGCATGCATCTCTAGTCCCACCTACTTGAGAGACTGAAGCAGGAGAATTACTCGAACCTAGGAGGCGAAGACTGCAGTGAGCCAAGATCGTGCCATTGCACTCCGGTCTAGTAACAGAGTGAGACTCTGTCAAAAAAAAGAAAGAAAGAAAGAAGAGAAGAGAAAAGAAAAGAAAAGAAAACATGGTAAATATGCCTTTAGTAATATAGTGAAAATCATAAGACTGTATAGTTTCGTAGTTGTTTTAATTTCTTAATAAGCCTGTACCTCTGGGCTATAAACTTCCCAAATGCTTCTTAATTTACTCTCCCCCTACTTAGGTGGAAGAGAATGGCTAGAGGTTGGTGACGCTGAATATCTCCCTTCCCCAAGATCAATTAGGTCCTGACATAATCCCAATAGGTAAGGCTCTGTTAAAAAAAAGTCCTCCTGAGGGCATTCCTTGTTAAGAAAAACAGAATGCTCTGGCATATTTCAAAGTGGTTTGTTTTCTCCTCTTTCATGTCACCAGGACAGAAGTTAAAAGAGGCTTCTGAATTTATGGTATTCATGGAAAGGTCTCCATACTACCACCCTGCAAAAATTACAACCTGTGTTGGTGCTGATCATTTTGCTCTTTCCTCTGTAATTATAAGATGCCCTGGACTACCCTGCATTCTGAAAATACAACTCCCAAAATCCTATGATCAGAGAGCACTCCTTCTGCCTTGACCATGCATACTCATTCGCTATCATACTTCTCTCTTTATTTTTCTCAGTAGCAATTATTACTATATGATATTACTCACAAACAAATGCAATTTACCTCCCCTCAACTTCACTAGAAGGTTCTGTGAAGTCAGGAACGTGTCACTTTAGTTAGCTGTTGTATACAGGGCCTAGAATAGTGCCTGCATATAATAGGTTTACAAATATTTATCAAATGGATGATTCCTTCACAAGTGAAAAAGATTTTCAAACAAAGTGACTCTATGTCTAGGATGTCAGTCAGTTTGGATAGCTTTAAGACTCAGCTGACTTATTCTATTTGACTAGCAAATGCGTTCAGTCAAAATGTCATTATGTAGGTATAATTTATATGATAGCTTTTCACTAACATAATTATATGTAAAGTTATTTGCATTTCCCAAAAATACATGGCCAGTGGTAGTGTATACTCAGTCTCTAGGGCACACACACAAAAATGGACAGAATTCACTAAAGGAGGTTTAGTAATATTTTAAATACTATCATATTAATATAGAAATGCTTATTCTATATAACATTTTAAATACTTTAGTAAAATAAAATGTTATGGCTAGAAAATGAAGTACTAAAACCTTAAAATCTTACCTCTGATTGGTACAAATATGAGTTATTATTTTCTTCTTTATAATTTTTTGTACTTTCTAAATGTTCTACAATGAGTATGTATTAATTTTATGATAAGGGGAAGTGTTATTTGAAACACAAAATAGTTTAGACTTCTAATGGCAAAAATATAAATCACACAGTAAAATTAAAGATAGAAATATTATGTGGAATAATGTATTGTTTCATTTACCTTGATACATAGAACACAAATGGGGAAGATTTTTGTCACCTCTACACAGATTACTAGTTCTAAAACTGTTTATTTCTCAGGATAATTTTAATTATTATTATATATTTTTTGGTTTTTGATGTAATACTTTTAATTTATGTAATAATTCTTAGGCTTTTTTTCTATTCTGTATGAATTAAGTAATATTTTATTAATAAAATTTTATTGTTAGAACACTTTCAAATTTGCAGAAAATTATGAGGAGAGTATAGAGATTTTCCATAAACTGTTTATCTAGGTTCCCC
The DNA here is from genome assembly GCF_007565055.1 of Rhinopithecus roxellana. Lineage (NCBI taxonomy): Eukaryota > Metazoa > Chordata > Mammalia > Primates > Cercopithecidae > Rhinopithecus > Rhinopithecus roxellana. The sequence goes on along the minus strand of NC_044553.1, from coordinate 54,516,597 downwards.
TATTATTAACATCTTACATTTGCATAGTACAATTGTTACAATTAATGAACTAATATTTATACACTATTTTTAACTAAAGTCCACATTTTATTTAGATTTCCTTAGTTTTTACCAAATATTTTTTCATTATTGCTATTTCAGAACCCCATCTAAGATATCACACTACATTAGTTATCAAGCCTCCTTAGGCTACTCTACACTTTGACAGCTATCAGAGTTCTCTTGTTTTGATGACCTTGACAGTTTGGGGGACTATGGATTGGGTATTTTGTAAAATGCCTATTGGGATTTGTCTAATAAACCTCTTGTTATCAAACTGAATGTATTAGTCCATTTTCACACTGCTATAAAGAAATCCCTTAGACTGGGTAATTTATGAAGAAAAGAGATTTAATTGACTAACAGTTATGCAGGCTTAACAGGCGGCATGACTGGGAGGCCTCAAGAAACTTACAATAATGGCAGAAGGCAAAGGGGAAACAAGGCACATCTTACATGATGGCAGGATATAGAGAGAACAATGTGGAGAACTGCCACACACTTTTAAACCATCAGATATCATGAGAACTCATTCACTATCATGAGAACAGCATGGGGGAATAACACCACCATGATCCAATCACTTCCCACCAGGTCTCCCCCTTGACAGGTGGACACTACAAGTCAAGATGAGATTTGGGTAGGGAGACAAAACCAAACTGTATCATCTGTCTCTGGCCCATCCAAAATTTCATGTCTTTCTCACATTTCAAAACACAATCATGCCTTTCCAATAGTCCCCAAAAGTCTTAACTCGTTCTAACATTAACCCTAAAGTCCAAGTCCAAAGTCTCATCTGAGACAAGGGAAGTCCCTCTGCCTATAAGCCTATAAAATCAAAAGCAAGTTAGTTACTTCCAAGATGCAGTGGAGGTACAGGCATTGGGTGAATGATGCAATTCCAAATGAGAGAAATTGGCCAAAACAAAGGGTTACAGGTCTCATGCAAGTCCAAAACCCAATAGGGCAGCCATTAAATCTTAAAGACCCAAAATATCCTTTGACTCCATGTCTCACATCCAGGACACACTAATGCAAGGGGTGGGCTTCCAAGGCCTTGGGCAGCTCTGTTCCTGTGGCCCTGCAAGGTACAGACCCCTTGGCTTCTTTGACTGACTGGCATTGAGTGCCTTTGGCTTTTCCAGGGGCACGGTGCAAGCTGTCAGTGGATCTGCCATTCTGGGCCCTTGAGGACAGTGACCAGCTTCTCACGGCTCCACTAGGCAGTGCTCCAGTGGGGACTATCTGTGGGGGCACTAGACTCACATTTCCCCTCTGCATTGCACTAGCAGAGGCGCTCCATGAGGGCCCCACCCTTGCAGCAGTCTTCTGCCTGGACATCCAGGCATTTCCATACACCCTGTGAAATTGGCAGAGCCTCTCAAAGCTCAACTCTTATATTTTGCACACCTGCAAGCCCAACACCATGTGGAAGCTGCCAAGGCTTGGGGCTTGCACCCTCTGAATCAATGGCCTGAGCTGTATGTTGGCCCCTTTTAGCCATGGCTGGAGCTGGAGTTGCTGGGAAATAGGACACCATGTCCTGAGGTTGCACAGAGTAGTGGGGCCCTGATCCTGGCCCATGAAACCATTTTTCCCTCCTAGCCTCTAGGCTTGTGATGGGAGGGGTTGCCATGAAGATCTCTGAAATGCCCTGGAGACATTTTCCTCATTGTCTTCACTATTAACATTTGGCCCTCACTACTTATGAAAATTTCTGCAACCAGCTTGAATTTCTCCCCAGAAAATTGTTTTTCTTTTCTCTCACATAGGCTGCAAATTCTCCAAACTTTTATGTCCTTCTCTACTCTTAAATATAAATTCCAATTTCAGATCATCTTTCTTTATGCATATGAATGTACATTTTTAGAAAAAGCCATGCCACATCTAGAACTCTTTGCTACTTAGACATTTCTTTAACCAGACACCCTAAATCGTTTCTCTCAAGTTCAAATTTCTGCAGATCTCTAGGGCAGGCAAAATGCTACCAGTCTGTTTGCTAAAGCACAGCAAGACTGACCTTTGCTCCAGTTCCCAATAAGTTCCTCATCTCCATCTGAGACCACTTCACCCTGGACTTCATTGTCTATATTACTATCAGCATTTTGGTCAAAGCCATTCAACAAGTCTCTAGGATATTCAAAACTTTCCCATGTGTTCTCATCTTCTTCTGAGCTCTCCCAACTCTTCCAGCCTCTGCCCATTACCCAGTTCCAAAATCACTTCCACATTTTAAATTATCTTTATAGCAATATCCCACTTCTTTTGGTACCAATGTTCTGTATTAGTCCATTTTCACATTGCTATAAAGAACTACCTGAGACTCAGTAATTTATGAAGAAAAGAGGTTTATTGACTCACATTTCCACAGGCTTAACAGGAAGCATGACTGGGAGGCCACAGGAAACTTACAATCATGGCAGAAGAGGAAGCAAGGTACATCTTACATGGTAGCAGGATAGAGAGACAGCGAGAGGGTAACAGCCACACATTTTTAAACCATTAGATCTCATGAGAATTTGCTCACCATCATAAGAACAGCATGGCGGGAAACCACCCCAAAGATTCAATCACCTCCCACCAGTTACTTCCCTTGACATGTAGTGATTACAAGTTGAGACACAATTTGTGAGATATGGGTCAGGACACAAAGCCAAATCATATCATTCTACTCCTGGCCCCTCCCACATCTCATGTCCTTCTCACATTTTAAAACACTGAGGTTATGTCTTTTGGGGAGTAAGACCATAGATGTACCATTTTCATTGCATCATATCAATGGCACATACTGTCAACATGATTTATCACTGTTGATGTTTACCTTGATCATCAACTGAGGCAGTAGTTGTCAAATTTCTCCACAGTAAGGCAGCTACTTTTATTTCTTTCTATACTATACATTTTTGAAAGAGAGTCACTATGCATAGCCCTCACTTTAAAACTACAGAATTGTGCTCCAATCTTGAGAGTGAAGCAGCTACACAAATTATTTGGTATTCTTCAAGTTTTGTTTTTGTTCCACCATGTCTTTACTTATTCAATAAGTGAAGATTTATGCGTATTTATTTTATATTTTGGCTAAAATTCAATGCTACTTTGTTTCTTTAGTCATTGTTCTATCCATGCCTTTTGAAAATTCTTTCCATTGGATTCTGTGTCTCTTTGACAGACCCCCACCAGTGTGTATTTATGTATGTATGTGTGTGTGTGTGTGTGTGTGTGTGTGTGTGTGTGTGTGTGTTTAATCCTCTCATGCTTTGGGTGCTATGAGATGAACCAGGTGCATCGTACTTATTTCCAGCCCCAAACCTACAATCAGTCATTTATCTATGGAACTCTGATTTCTTCTATTGGAAAATTGTATTAGAAACTAAGATCTGGGTACTCAGTGTACACTTGTCCAGTGAAATGTCATTTTTTAGACACTCTCAGCTGACAGAGCAAAACAATATATATATGTACATTCTAATCCATGTATATACAGATATCTATAAGCATTATCACCTGTACCTATAGTAAGCTAAACACGACTTATACTGATGTCTCCAGTGTAAATCCATTACCACAATGATGATCCTAGCCTTCTCCCTTCGTTTATTTGTAAATTCCCATTCCAACAGTGTGAAACATGGATCCCACAGTCCACTATCCATTTATGTAATTATTTAACTCCAGCATAAATGTATAGCAGTATCAAAATTGTTAACTAATGGGGAAAAACATTTGTTAACTAGTGTGTAGTGCTTATGGATAGTTCTTTTGCCTAGTCTCAGATTCTATTCATTTCCAAAATTTCTTAAGTAAAAACCTTTTCTCCTAACACCTTCAGTGTGGTTGTTTTGTATATTTGAAATAAGTTCAAATTTTTGTCATATATTGCATTTCATCCTGAGATCTCTGATATTTTTTAAATTTCTTTAAAAAAATATATTATTTAACTTTTGTACTGACTTTCATAAGGATTTTGACAAATGTATATGTATCTAACATTGTAGTAGTATACTGAATAGTTTCACCACACTGTAAATTCCCTGTACTTTACCTGTACATTTTTTCTCCATTCCTCCTTGCAATCACTGATCCTTTTACTGTCTGTAGATTTATTTGCCTGTTCCAGAATGTCATATAATTGGAATGATAGAATGTAGGGTTTCCAGGCTGGCTTCTTTCACTAAAATAGGGATTTAAGATTCATTCTCATCTTCATATGACTTAATAGTGTTTTTCTTTGTATCACTGAGTAATATTCATTGCATGAATATACCACAGTTTGTTTATTCATTCACTTTTTGAAGGACATCTTGGTAGTTTCCAGGTTCTGGTAATAATGAAAACAGGTTTTATAAACATTCGTGTGTAGGCTTTTGGGTGAACATAAGTTTGCAAAAGAGTTGGGCAAATATCTTGGAGCACAATTGCTGGACCATGTGGTAAGACTGTGTTTAGCATTATAAGAAAAAGCCTGCTTCAAAATTGGCTGTACCATTTTGTATTCCCACACACAATAAATGAAAGTTCCTGCTGCTCCACATCCTCACCACCATTTGTTAGTGTTAGAGCTTTTTGTATTACGTTAGTTTTACTCATTCTACTAGGTGTGCAGCAATATCTCATCATTGCTCTAATTTGAAATTCCCTAATAACAAATGATGTTGGTTGGGCACGGTGGCTCAAGTCTGTAATCCCAGCACTTTGGGAGGCCGAGATGGGCGGATCATGAGGTCAGGAGATCGAGACCATCCTGGCTAACACAGTGAAACCCTGTCTCTACTAAAAAAATACAAAAAACTAGCCGGGCGAGGTGGCGGGTGCCTGTAGTCCCAGCTACTTGGGAGGCTGAGGCAGGAGAATGGCGTAAACCCGGGAGGCGGAGCTTGCAGTGAGCTGAGATCCGGCCACTGCACTCCAGCCTGGGCGACAGAGCGAGACTCTGTCTCAACCAAAAAAAAAAAAAAAAAAAAAAAAAAAAAAAAAAAAAAAAAAAAGATGTTGATTATTTTTATATACCTGTTTGTCATCTGTATATGTTCTGTGATGAAATTTCTGTTTTTATTTTTAAATCTGTATTTTTTAAGAATTACATTTTAAGAGTTACTTCTACACTTTAGGTACAAGTCTTTTTCAGGCATGTATTTTGCAAATATTTATATATTGTTCTGGACTACTATTATCATTCTCTTAATGGTGTTGAATTTAATTTGCTGATATTAGGTTAATAATTTCTGCATCTATGTTCATGAGAGATATTGCTCTGGTTTTCTTTGTACTGGGTCTTTTTCTGGTTTTGGTATTAGGGTAGCATCAGCCTCAAAGAATAAGTTAGAAAGTATTCCTACTGTTTCTGCCTTTTGGAAGCGAAATGATACGTTTAGCAAACATTTAATTAAAAAATATTATTTCTCTACAATTTCTATTGTATTTTTTTCATTAAATGTTTGCTAAAAGTGAACCTAACTGGTGCTTTCTATTTTGGAAGGTTATTAATTATTGATTCAATTTTTTGAATATACATAGGTATATCCAAATAAGGTAATCTCCTGTATGAGTTCAGCAGTTTGTAATTTTCAAGGCATTGGTCCATTTCTTATAAAGTACCAATTTAAGAAGCATAATATTATTAGTATTTCTTTACTATTCTTTTGATGTTTGTGGGACCAGTACAGATAATACATCTTTCCTTTCTGATGCTGCGAATTTCTGTATTCTCTATTTCTTCTTGGTTAACCTTCTTACAGGTTTATCAATTTTATGTATCATTCCAAACCAGCTTTGGATTTCATTGATTTTTCTCTATTGTTTTCTGTTTTCAGTTTCATTGATAACCTGCTTCTATTCACTGTGTTACTGTTATTTGTTTAACTTATCCAAAGACCATAATCACATAATACATTGTTACAATTACTCCAAATAAAAAGACACCTTTTATAATTCATAAGAAAAAATATTTTAATTTTATTTAATGCCTTTAATTTTGCCTCCTCTGATGTTCTTCCTTTCTTTATTTAGATGTGAGTTTCTGAATGATATCATTTTCCTTCCCTCTAAAGAATTTTCAAAATATTACTTGTAGGGAAGATCTATTGATGATAAATTTCCTCAGATTTTTGTCTGAGAAAGTTGTTACTTTGTCTACAATTCTGAAGAATAATTTCACTGGATATAAAATTTTAGATTTCATTTTGCTTTTCTTTTAAAACTAAATATTTCCCTTCACTGTCTTTTTGATAACAGTTTTAGAAGGAAAGTCTTCCATTACTCTTTTCCTTTTTCCTGAAAAGTAAGTTTTATTTTGTTTTTTTCTGATGACTTCTTTCAAAATTTTCTCTTTGTCTTTTTATGCTGAAGTTTGATTTTAATATGCTTAGATATTTTGGTGTTTATCTTTCTCAGTGTTCTCTGAGCTTTCTAGAGCTATGGTTTGGTTTGGCCACTAATTTTGGAAAATCCTCAGCCATTATTCCTTCAAATATTTCCTCTGTCCTTTTCTCTCTTTCTTTTCCTTCGGCTATTCTCATTATATGTAAGTTACATTTATTGATTTTTATATTTTTTTATAATAATTCTTTTTCTCTTTTCTCTTTGCATTTCTGTTTGGAAAATGTATAATGATTTATCTTCATGTTAACTTTTGTCAGCTGATGATCCCTTGTAAAGAATTTTTCATTTCTGTTACTATGGCTTTGATTTCTAACATTTTCCTTTCATGAAGGTTTTATCGCTCTGTTTAATTTACCTGTCTGTTCTATTATGCGCTCTACCTTTTTTTATAGCATACCAAACATATTAGTAACAGTTATTTTAAATTCATTGATGATTCCAACATCTGTGTCATGGCTGAGTCTTATCTGATGTTTGCTTTGTCTTCAGATCATTTTCTCTTGCCTTTTGTTATGTTTTGTATTTTTTTTTTTTTTTGGTTGAAAGTCAAATATGATGCATGAAGTAGGTGTTAGAAACTGAGGTAAGTAGACCTTTAGTGTGGGGTTTTATGCTAATGTGGCTAGGAGAAGGGCCATGTTTACTGTTTGTTGTAGTTGTAGGTGCCAGAGAATTCAAATGCCTAGAGTGCCCTTGTTTTTGTCTCCCCTGTTGTGTTTAGTATCCCTCCGAACTCTTTAGATAGAGTCTATCTTACAGCTCTTTGAGAAATAACACTGTTGTACTGGATCCTTATTGATGTGATGGTAAGGAGTCAGGGAGGAAGAGCATTCTACAGTATCATGATTAAATCTCAGTCTTTTAGTGGATCTTTAGACATAGACTGTAACTTTCACAAGTTACAGTTCTTAGATTTTTTTTCCACTTAAATGTCACAGAAAGACCAGACAATGCTGGAGTGGAAGGAAAGACTTCCTTATGCCTTCTTTATCATTAGGTGGGTAAGGCTCCAGTAAAGTCTTACCCTTACAGAGTAAACTTTTGTGTGTGTGTGTGGAGAATACTCTACAAGTATTTAACACTGGCTAATTCTCTCCTTCTCCTCCCAGAACAGAAGATATTTTTTGACTTTTCAACATGTGAATTTAGTGTGGTTCCTGCAGGAAAAACCCAAGAAAGTATTTGAGGGTTTAGAGTTTTGAGCACCAAGATTGTGGCTCACAGGAATTTCTCATTCTCATGGTAGTCCACACTCAGCCTCCAACAATAAATTAAAACTATAATTTGAGTGTTCTTATCAGTTTATGACTCCAGTGGCTTCTTCTCCAGAAAAGGAGATTGAAAGCATGTCTCCATATTTGCCTGTCTCTGTAGATTTCAAGGTAGCAGTGTACTCTGGAACCTCAGTTCTCTCATGTGTCTAGTAAAAGTATTAAAAAAGTAAAAGCATTTTACGTGTCAGAGCTTCTGATGGTTAATTTCATGTGTCAACTAGATTGGGTTAAGGGATATGCAGATAACTATTAAAATATTACTTCTGGATATGTCTGTGAGGGTGTTTCTGGAAGAGATTAGCATTTCTATAAGTACACTGAGTAAAAAAGATATGCCCTCACCAGTGTGGACAGGTAACATCCAATCCATGGAGGACACAAATAGAACAAGAAGGCAGATGAAGGGTGAATTTGTTCCTTCTGCTTGAACTGGGACATCTTCTCCTGCTTTTAGACATCAGAGTTCCTGGTTGGCAGGTCTTTGGATTCAGACCAGGAATTATACCATCATTTCTCTTGATTCTTAGGCCTTCGGATTTAGACTGAATTACACCATTGACATTTATGGTTCTCCAGTTTGAAGACAGCAGGTCATAGAACTTCTTAGCCACCATAATATGTGAGCCATTTCCTGTATATATTTCTTATTGGTTCCATTTATCTGGAGAACTCTAACTAACACAGAGTTGAAATCAAAAGTCTAATTTATTTTGCTTTAAATCATGTAATCATGAAAAGTTTTACTAAAAACAGCCCTTTTTTTTTTCCAAAGGCACAGTCAAGTCTCTATTCTCATAAACATAAGGATCCATAGATGGGCTTTCCTCTTCTAAGGCTACAGTGGAAAACCATGTTCCAGGAGAACTATGAGTCCTGGAGTCATTCTCAAGTCTCCTGGAAACCCCCACACTTGAAAATATAAAATTGATATCATCATCCTCCAAGTTTTTGTGTCACTGCTTTTAAAAGTAGTAATATATATGCCACAATATGTCTCATTCTAAAGGCTGAAAATTTTTATGCTATGACTATAATGACATCATTCTGCCTCCCACAGAAGGCTTTTGCTTGGCGAATTCAGCAAGAGAACAAAATTAACAGGAAACGTCACTTTCACACACAGAGATGGAAAAATGTTAACGTCTCCTGAATTCTATGACAATCTCCTAGATGAGAACATATATGTCACTATAACGTACCAACGATGTGCAAACACATCTTATGAGCAGGTGCTAAACTGAGGTCACTGCTGAAAGATGGAAGTTTTGGCAGCGCTGAGAACAAAAGATTCTTCCTAGGTGCAATTTCAAGCTAAGCAATAAGAATCATGTGTAAGAAATTTTCCAGGCAGGATAAAACTTCGGGATGCTTTGGTGACATTATATGAAGAGGCCTTCTATTCTGCTCCACCTTCGTTTCACAGATCATGCAGAAATATTACTCCTTACTTAAAGATTTTTTGGAATAAAATTAAACATTTTTATGAAAAAACTTAAATAATATTGTGATTGTTTCAATATAAAAAAGAAATATGTGACCTTTGCCCTCCATGAAGCCTGACCTAACAATGAATTACGAAAACTGTGCAGAAATATCTAGCAGATTCATTTTGCTCAAATTTCCCTCTGTGCCTCTGCACCTCTAAAAAGCATTTCCATGTTGCCAATATGCTGAGAATAAAGAATTACTTAAATTTGTTCAGAATAACAGTTGAAATCATACACAGTCAGTTCTATATCTAGAAATAATGTTAACATGGTTTGTATATACAAGATAGAGTGAATATTCTTTTCTTTTCCATAAATAATCCTAAGAAGGTTTACTCTGAATGTTCACAAAGCTGTAGAGTGAGAATAAGAAGTATTTGTTATATTTGTGAAAATGTAAGACAAATGAGATCTACAAAATTTTATAGTGAGAAGAATGATATTCTTGTTGATAGCATAGGAGAGATATGAGACTATTAAACATTAATAGCCTATCAAGCTGAGTCATTGTTCAGAGAATTGAGCACAGAATCAAAAAATTACCCTACTCCAATTTGTCTTTCAAGTACCACCACACATACACACACATACACACACACACACACGTACACACACACACCATACAAATATCCTCTTCTAGTAATCAGCTACGCTAATTATCTACCCTCTATTGCCTTTACAGTTTGTTCCTTTTCTCCTGTCTCCTTTTTTGCTGGTTTGAAGGAAACTTCAGTCTGGCAAAGCATTTTCCTCAACTCTACTTACTTTTCAATTTATAGCCCTAACTTATTCCTTTTGTAACTCTTTCTTGTACTCTTAACGTCTGACATTGTGGGAAATTTATTATTATTAGACAATTAAATATACATTGCATCCACAGAATGGTGGGGATTTCTGGGTTTTGACTTTTTTAAACTTTTCCCTTTTGAGTGGATCTCAATCCATATATGTCTGCTCTTAGAGGCACATGATAAAAGTCATTCTTTTACCACTTCCCTCTCATTTTCCATGCTTCCTCAATGCCCCACACACCCAGTAACATAAATACTGTTTTCTCGAATTTCATTATCATGTGATAGAACACCAGGAATAAGAGGGAGCTGTGAGAGATGAGGTCAGAACAATAGTAAGGTTACAGGAGTTTGGACTTTTCTTTTCTGGTCAATATACTCTCAAGTATATTCAAAAATATACTTGAGACAATAGGTTGAATATACTTCAAAACAATAGCTTGGAAAAAATAATAGGTACAGTTAAAATTGTTCATAATCACATGATTATGATGCTATTAGGCTGATCACATTTTAACAATTTCCTCTACTAGAGAGAGCTCTTTAGAACCAATTTACCCTGTGGCTCTCCCAAGAATATAGTATATAGCATTTGTCATGAAACCCTTTGGCATTTTTTACAATATACATTGGAAATATGCTTTAGACAATGGAGGTCATAGAAATATTTATCTTGTTATTTTAAAGATTACTTCGATGGCAGCACATAGGATGGTTTGAAGGTATTACAAATAGGCTAAATATCACCACATCTGTTAAACAAGCAGCAATGGGATAAAGCAAGCAACAGGACTGTTGAAGAGTTACTTTCAACATTATAGGTAAGAAAAATGGTGTTCTGAATAAGATGGTGCCATAGGCAATGGCAATGAAAAGGAGGAAGAGATTATTAAGAGCTTTTAAGGAAGCAGACTTAACAGGACGTATTTGACTATAGTTACAGGATGAGGGAAGAGCCCAGAGCAGGGCCCTGATTTCTGACACAGGAGCTGACTAAAGGACCGTAGCATGATATGGACATTCAAATCCGAAGGAAACTGGAGGATAGTAGAAGAAGGATGGTTTCAAGGAGGGGTGCTACAATGTGAGAAGCATGTGAAAAAGGGATGAGAAAACTTCCCTACAGTTTTGCATGGAACTGTGCTTGCCCTAAAGGGCATAGGTTTTCATGTCATGTGGCTAAGTAGAGTGAATAATTATCTCATGTAATTTATTCTTTCAGCAATTATGTCTAATTTCTTTCATTGGTATTTGGTCCCATATAAATTTGATTGATACATTTTGTTGCTACTAAAGCTAAGACTGGACTCAGGTCTGGTACTGTTATTCTCTGTGTCAAACTCTTCAACTGACCCAATTATCATCAAACAAATGAACAATCCTTCTTCTCTAAGTTAGGCTTGAAAACATGGTTGTCTCTATTTCTCCCTTCATATTTCAGTTCTATTTTTTCACCTTTTATAATGTTCTCATATCCAGAAGACTCCAAAACAATCCTGAAAGACACAAATGTAGAAATGAACAAGTGGAAAGACATACCATTACCTTGGGTGGGAAGAGTTAATGTATTAAATATGCAGTCTCCATAAAAATACCATTAGTTTTCATTTTCTTTGAAGCTCAACAGAGTTCAGTTTGAAAAAAAGAAGGAAAACGCTGAAATAAAGGATAATCTTAAAAAAGAAAAGAGTAAGAGTATTCTAGCCCTAAAAGTTGTCTACACATATTATGAACCTCCTTTAAATAATTAATTAATTAAGATGGAGTTTCACTCTTGTTGCCCAGGCTGGAGTGCAATGGTGCAATCTTGGCTCACTGCAACCTCCGCCTCCCAGATTCGAGCGATTCTCCTGCCTCAGCCTCCCGAGTAGCTGGTATTATAGGCATGCACCACCACCCAAGGCTAATTTTGCATTTTTAGTAGAGATGGGGTTTCTACATGTTGGCCAGGCTGGTCTTGAACTCCTGACCTCAGGTGATCCGTCGGTCTCAGCCTCCCAAAATGCTGGGATTACAGGCGTGAGCCACCACACCCAGCTGAACCATCCTATAATTAAGACAATATTGAATCTGTGTATGAAGAGACAGACAAGTGGCACAATACAGAGAGAAGCACTATTTACAGTGACTTTAAAACACAATAACTTGACTGTGTACCCTTGGTTGGATATATTCTAAGACTCAACAAAAACTTTAAAATAATTACCCAGTTTGTGGATTATATTTGTAGATGTCAGTGATATGTTGTTATTATGAGACTTGTATGTGTAGTAAGGGAAAGACAAATCAGGATTTATGAGTATGGTTAAAGGCCAGGATTGCTGACATAAGAGAAACAGGAAATAAAAGTAAGATAAAGGTAAAAATCACATACTCCTGAATTTGAATTGGAAACATCTTTATAAAGCCATAATAAATATTGTATTTCTAAATACACATTTCTTACGTTCGTCCTCTGGAAATACATATGTATATATAGACATACAATTTCCAATACTATAGTAATGAGCACCTCTAGCACTCAAATTGTAATTTCTAAATATCATTTCATAATGCAAGTAATAAAGACTCCTTGGAGCAATAGAGGATTCCGAGTTCCGGGTAGGAAATTTAAGATGATCCTGGGGCATCATATCATACAAGAATGTGAGAAAACTCTCAAAGGCTCTAGGGCTACATCAAAAAGCCTCAGAAGTCAACTTAAATAAGGATAATTGCAACAGATTGAAATATATCAAACACATTCTAATCCATGAGCTCATAACAGTTCTTTAAAAATGAAGAAATAAAACTTATTGGTCAACTTTGGAAGATGTTAGGAAATCAACTTAGGAAGATGCTAGGGAATCAACTTATCAGTTTGCAAACTCTTTTATAAAGAGCAATAGGCATCTGAATTTTCTAAATGAGCTATAAATCAATGTAATCAAATTATTGATGAGAAGTTTCTTGTCATAGTAGTATTTCAGTTAATAAATGATTGAAGTAGAATATTGCCATTTTATAATGACTGTTATAATACCAATGAGGAAACAAAAGACAACAAAAGAACATATTCCTCTAATAGTACATAACACAACCTATAAACAATTATTTTGGTTTTCTGTTTCTGTTTTTTTGTTTTTGTTTTTTGTTTTTGTTTTTTTGAGACAGGGTTTTGCTCTGTTCACCTGGACTGGAGTGCAGTGGCGAGATCACAGCCTTGACCTTCTGGGCTCACATGATTCTCCCATTTCACTCTCCAAAGAAGTAGCTGGCACTAAGGGTGCATGCCATGCTCAGCTACATATAATTTTTTTTTTTTTTTTGATACAGGGTTTACCATGTTGCCCAAGCCGGTCTCAAATTCCCGGGCTCAAGCGATCTACTGTCCTTGGCCTCCCAAAATGCTGGGATTATAGGCATGAGCCATAGTGCCTGGTCCAATTCTGGCCAAAAAAATTGAACCCAAATCTTTTCAAGATTTTAAATTCAACCAGCATTTTCAGGAATACATAGGAAACAGAAGTTCATAGCAAATCCTACCCTGAGTATGTAGTCAACAAAATAGAGACTGTGTTTCAAGAAAAAAGAGGTGAAAGATGAAACTGAAGAATTAAAGAGATTTCAGAAACATTGACCAACTGAAGTGAATGGGCCTTATTTGGACAATAATTCAAAGAAATTAATTATAAAGAAATTTTGTATAAAAATTGAGGAAAAATCTAAACACTGTATGTTTGGGATTGTTAAAAATTTATTGATTTTTTAGGTATGAAAATGGTATTATGGTTGTTTGTTTTTCATTATTCCTTATCTTTTAGAAATTTATATTAAATAAATAGGTGAAGTGAAATGATGATTGGCTTCAAAAAATCTGGAGGTAAAATAGGTAGGCAAGAATAAAGATACAATAAGATTAGTTATGAATTGATAATTTTTGAAGCTGAGTGGTGAATATTTGGGGATTCATTATATTCTCTTTAATATTGTTTGAAATTTTTCCTAGTAAAATATAAGAGAAAGAATTTCATATCATTCCATTCCTCTGATTTCTTACATCAGGTTCTCCTTTTCCTGTATTAAAAAAAAAATTGCCATCACAGTGGTTTCTTCAACCAGAATTTTAACCCTAAGTTTCACCTTGAACATGCTCATTACGTTCATTCTCTAAATCTTAAAACACAACTTTCTACAAGCAGCTACTTCGTTCTAAACATGCAAGTGGTTCTCCACTTTCCTCAAAATAAATCTTAGTTTATTCTTTATTTGTAGTAAAGTATCTTATTTTTAAAATACCTTAAAATCTGTTTCTATCCAGCTATCTGAATATTTATTTTATTTTTCCTTATGAACTCTATGGTTTGGTCAAAGCACTCTTATTTGCATACTGGTCTACTTGTCCTTAGAAGAGGTCATAGGAACTTCCTCTTCTACTCTTCTAGTACCTCCTGTCTCAGTAGGTACATTTATATTTATCTGAATGTGTTTCTTCCTCAAAGACCAATTCAAGTGTCACCTTCTCCATGAAGTTTTTTCTAAAGACACTTTGGGCTATGAACAATTCTCTCTTTAAACTCCAGGATAAATTGTTTCCTTAATACTCATTTTATCACATGCTCCTCTACATGACTAGTGTTATTTTAATGTATGTATTTTACTTTTTCGATGTCGGGGACTATACCAGATTTGTATGTACTCAAGAACCTACTGCAGTATCTTACATCATAATTTTCCAACAAGTGTTTGTTGATGTTGTGGTTGTCATTGCTGCCATTACTGTCGCTGGGGGTTGTGATGATGATGATTGTGGTGGTAATGATAATGATGATAAAGGAAGTTCATTTGACAATAGCTGTCTGCATCCCAAAATTTTTCATTGAGATGACCTTGCTTCTAGATACTTACGGTTAAATTTGAGAGTATTAACTCATAGAACTAAAACTTCAACTTTCCTATGGTCTTCAGAAGTCCAATTCACGTGTTTTAATAATTTAGTCTTCATAGTCAAGATGATTTAAAACATGCAAGTAAGCAAACGAAAGACAAACAAAATTTAATTTTCAAAATTCTTCATTGACTTTCTACTTCTCAGAGGAAAAATTACAAATGTCTTGGTATAGCATCAAAATTTTACAGTCTGCTATAAAATCCAAAATCATATTTTATTCTCATTGTTTCCCTTAAGGCATACTCTACTTCAGTTAAAATCATCTAATTTTACATATCTTTGGAATTATTCCTATATTGGCATTAAACTTCCTTAATTTAGATCTTCCCAATTTCTTAGATTGTTTCAATCCCTTTTCTAAAGGAGCACCTGGCCTCTAAGTGTATACTTTCTAGTTCATGCTTCATCCTTCACTGAAGCCCAAGAAGGCTTAACCCTGCTTAAAATTCTTCTGTGACTGTCTTAGATATAAAGGCTAAACGCTTTAACATAGTGTTCTGGACCCTTTAAATGATTGTATTACTTCAATACCTACTATATGTTTGGGACTTACTATAGAGTGTAAACACTATACACCCAGTCCTATGAGCTATTGTCTAATGAGGGGGAAATTGTTATAAACCAACAAACATAAACATGTGATCAAGAACAAGCGCTATGACACGCACGCGTGCGTGCGCGCGCACATACACACACACACACACACACACACACACACACACACACACACACACACACACAATAAATGCCATGAGAAGGAAATTTAGAAAAACATTTAGATTGAAGATCAGAAGAAGCCTTTCTACTGAAGTAACATTTAGGTTGGTTCCTTTACGTGCAGAAAAAGTTACCTGAGACAAACTTTGAGAAGGCTCTGAAAGTTCACAGAGCAATGAAGTCACAACATATACCATCTGTTTGTGTTTATTAGCTGCTTAATCAAATATTAAGTTTTAGAAAAATTGATGATAGGAACTCTTTATGTAAATTATGATGACCCTTAGTATTATACACTACAAGTATTTTTCTGGTCTGCTATGTGTCTTTTATTGTTATACATATTTTTCCATCAGAAGTTTAAATTTTTCAACAGTCTTTCATAGGTCTAGGGCTTTATGTTTCCTGCTTTCCCCAACCACAATATTATTATAAATATTCGTATGTATTTCCTTTCCTACTTCCAGGTTTCTCTTTTTTACATTTAACTCTTGCATCCATCTGATTCTATGTTTTACATAAGGCATAAGGGGGACCTAACTTGTTTCCTATGTGGTTAGCCATTTGTTTAAATCCCCATTTATTGAATAATAATAATTAACATTTATTGTGGTTTACTGTGAGCCAATACTCTGCCAAATGCTTTACATTTATTATATCTGTTATTTTTCAATGTAAGTATGATTATACTCCCCAATTTTCAGATCAGGGAACCAAAGGACAGTTTAGTGATTTGCTCAAGGTAATACAGCTATTAAGAATAAGAGCTGATTTGGAACCAACAAATATAAGCCAAGATTTCAGTCTCTTCACAATCACATTGTACTTCCAAATCTTTTCCCTTGCTCATAGATTTGAAAGATTTTTTTTATCATAGAATAAATTTGTTTGTTATATATATATAACTATATATATTCCTACTTGGGCTGTTTCTGGACTTAAACACTCTATATATGTACTTTTATGTGCAATAATTTTAAGGTGATTACAGAACTCATAGTTAGTTCTTTTTGCTCCATGTTTCTATGCTTCTATTAGTTGATTCATTCATTTGACTAAATTATCTTTGAATACCAAAATGTGTTTTCTACTTCTACCATTAAAATTGTCTCTCTTCTGTTTCTCTTCTATTTCATTCTCATATTCTGTCATCTGATGCCCAACTTGATTCAATCTAATAATATTAAACTTTAAATAAAATGATCACGTTTTGACAACTTGTGTAGTAAAAGTATTCCATATACTATAAGAAGAGACCTATTTCTAATTGCTATCTGCTTTTCTGATATATTACATAGATATGCGATATTGAATACATTGAAAACTTAGAAAAACATTCTCCTACTCTCCCAGTTTCACTATAAAAAATGAATATTGTTTGCTGCCAGAGTGTGTTACACATAAACCTTAACTATATTTTGGAAGAACACAGTGTCTATTGTCATGGTTCATGATCTCTTGAGATATTCTTTAAGAAGGGCATCATCTCAATGTTTCTCCACAGGATTACTGAATTTCCAAAGGTTCCATTTCTCCTTTCTTAGCAGAGCTGTACTAATCAGAATTGCCACCTGCTCTTTGATAGACTCCTTCAAAGAACCTATCTCTCCTTAATATATTTTTATTAGATGTGGCTATTAGTGAGTTATTGGGACACATTCCCTGCTCTGTATATTGCAAACTAAGATTGAATTGGGCACTTAAGGAAACTGCATTAACTCTTTCAGGCCCCAAGGGTATCATTTAGGGAACCTCTTGTAACATTTTCTTTAAACCAGGTCATTATGATGTCATTTAATCATTTTAGAACACTGAAATAGATATCTATGAGTTAGCTCCCTAGTAGTCTGGAAGAATTAGCATAGGTCGCCAAAGCCTATGACCTGCTCCAAAGCCAAATGGGATGAACTTCCTTCAGTATGCCAGTGATTTCTTCTCCAAGAGAATGTGCAACATTTGACAATGGAAAAGGAATCAATTGAAATTCCCCTACATAATTCAATAAGAATTATTTGCTGAGAAATTATTCTTGTTCTCTCTTCATTCCATTCCTGTTACTAATGCACAACTGCAGCGGAATTCAGGGCCTATCCACTGGTTGTCTATTCCTACCAAATGATACTCACCTAAGAAAAATTATGGTTCATTGTAGAATTATGGAGTTGGAAGGTTTCTCTAGAAACCATCTGGTAAAAATGGAGTTTGCCAGATAGAGCCCTTGTGAAACTGTCTCAGACTAATAAGAAATTATCCTGCTTTTAAAGGTCTGAATTTTTTTTCATGAATAGGAAAAATATTTACATTGAGATAACATTTGCTTTTATGTAGCCTATGGAACATGGTAGGATTTGGGGATAATATATCATCTTGCTGTTCTCTACCACTAAGTAAAAATCTTTCTGCACAACTAGGTAAAAATCATTTCACCTAATCATGCAAAATCTGTAGAATTGTCAGAATGTAATATTTTTATAGTACTTTGCACTACCTACAGGAGATGTGTGGGAAACTGACTGTTTATATTGTCAATTTCTGTGATGTCCTAATGAGGTGAATATTCTAGAAACTTAAGAAGAAAACAAGAAAGAAAATGTTTTACCTCATTAGGTAAAATTAGTCTTTTTTAAAAAAAACTTCCATATTTCCATTTCTATTATCTGCCTATTTTTAACTGATTCAAATTCCCAGATATGCATTTATTCATCATTTCTGTGCAGAATTTTTATATAAGGCAAGGAATGAGATTATACCTTGTGATGTCATGTTGCTGTATTTAACAGATACTTCAAACTGTAGTCACTCTCACATCACTGCTCAGAATTTCCGTAAATCCAAAGCAAGATAATGAAAATAGAAGAAAAACAATATTTTAGATTAGGGAAAGCAAGGAATTTCAATGTTTATGGGGAAAGTCAAATTCAGTTTAATTTTCTTTATGTTCATAATTTTCTAGAACATTTTCTTATTAGACTTCTATATATAAAAGCACAGTACTTACTGTTACATTTCCCATCTTCTTCTGCAAGTAGGATACTGTCCTTTAGGCTTAAAACTCCATTCAAAATGCCATGCTAACTATAAAAACGGGTTTGTTTGCACTTATATACTTAGCTCCTGATTCAGGCCATTGTGTGTTTTACACATCTCATAACCGAGATCTATATTCTGTGTGCTCGCGGCAGTCTTATGTGGGTTTGTCTCTGAGCCAGATTTATCTTCGTATTTCCCATTATAGCCTAAAAGAACCGTATTAAGGAAGCCTTTCTTTTCAGTTCTCGCTTGTGATTGCTAACATATCAAATTTATTCCTTCGTAATCCAGATCATTTTCCAGCAGCTTTGAGGCCTGGATGTAGTAGTTTGTTAGAGAGCTCATAGTAACCCTACACTGACAGACCAAAAAGCCTTTCGACTGTCACTTTATGTCATTAACAATTTTCTAAAGCCATTACAGATGGGATGGACTGATTAGAACTGAGGAGGGAGGATCTTTTTCCCAGCCAGAAATATCCCTGGAGACTTTGACGCCGTGTGAAGTTTCTAGTGATTAATGGGAGAAAAATAAGGCCGCCTGTCCCACAGTTGCCATAGCCTTTATTTGGGAAAGAGCTTATTTATATTTGGTGATCTCTCTGGATAACTGGCTCACGTAAAATATAGACAGAGCGATGGGTTTTAGCTGATATAATACATGTTAGGTTTAGGTCCTGAGGTTGGATTTTCTCTCCTTGTTTGAGTATAGCTATTATAATTTAATGTCAGTGCTGTTCCACGATGAAAGTGTTTGTCTTCTCCTGGCCTTTTTCCCTCCACTTCTGCTGCTTTATTTCTGTAAATGAAAGCTACAGCTGGAATATTGTTTTACTGCAAATCTCACACCAGCACTGTCAGTTGTGATGTGACACCAGAGATTCTTATCTGTAGGTTGGGTTGGAATTATTAAACATTCTCACATTGTGCGAAGTGTTGGGGATGAACAGCAGTGCAGTGAGGTGCATCCAACACTTCTGTCTTTCCCACCTGATCCTTGAAATATGACTCTTTTAAAGGGCTAATGTTCACTTTCTATAGCTTTATATAGAAAAGTGACAGTACTCAAGAAGTAACATGAACTGAAAATTACAGTAACTTCCCATCCCTCCATCTTAATGCATGCTTTCAAAAGCAATCCTAATGGTAAACCTCATTTGAAAAGCAAACAGTTGGCCATTTGTATTTGAGAACAATTAGATTTTTATGAAGAAAAATTGCTTGTAGCCCAAATATTATAAAATATTTGTGCTTATTTTTTCACTTCTTTTTTCAAATAACCTTTCCCATAGCTGTGAAACCAAAGCAAAGCATTTTATCAAGTTAAAGTGAGAACTAAACCTCATGTTTTTATTTTACTGAAATTATTATTAAAACTGTGAAAACATGCATGTTCTTAGATTATTACAGGTACACAGCATAATTATATATTATTTGCCATCTTGCTAATGTTTAACAAGATAAAGAATTTTCATCTTCAAAGCAGTCCATAAATGTTAATCACTGTGACACTTCTGGAAGACTGGAAAGAAATATTACCTACAGCTTAAAGATAAGGAGACTGAAGAAGCGAGATTAAGTGATTTGTCCAGGAGCCCTCATTGGGCTTTGACACTCAAGGGTTCCTGGATTTCAGCCTTAAGAGAACATTAAATCCATTTCTCAGAGCCTTGACTTGAAATACACATTAAGGCTCCTGGATCACTTAAATACTCTGCTTCAAAGTTACATTTGCACTCTGTAGAGAGATACTTACAAAAGTTGTATAGGAAGAATCAGGGTTGTACGATGATATTTAGGCTACACAAAATTTCCTGGAAAGCACAAAATTGCTTCCTGTGTTCCTTTATGATTAAATACAAATGTATATCCCAAGTATTAATAAATAGTTCTGTTTGGTTACGAGTCACAGAGAGCAACCGATTTAGTTTGGTTGCAAGTGATCAAAACTAGGGTTTCAGATCAGATACAGAATGTCCAGTTACATTTGAATATCAGATAAACAATGGATTTTTTTTAGTATATCCCAATATTGCAATATCATTGTTTATGTGATATTCAAAGGTAAAGGGGTATCTTGCATTTCTGTTTGCTAAATCTGGCAACCCTAATTGAAATCCAATTTAAACAAGCTTAGACATATGTGGGAATTATTGACTCAGAAAATCTAAGAAAGGTTTAAACAACCAAAATGCAAAAAGGCAAAAGAAGAAGCCTGTCTAGGGATCATCCAGAAGCAATTACACAAACACCTTCAATATTCTCTCCATATTGTGCATCAAGGTGTTGACTTTACAGTGTTTTACTACAGATCTACATTAGCAGGAAACATGCTTGCATTTTTGCAAGTTTTATATTTTAAAAATTTATCTCTGGAGAGACAATGGTCTAATGCTCTCCCTGCTTCATGACTCAAAAATACTAGGTAAGAGCTGTAACTGGTCCAGACCCAGCAATAATCAATTATAGCCAGACCATATGGTTTATGTAAAAATATAGCACTTTCCACAGAAGTTGTACACCTAGAGTAAAATTGAGAAGCAGAGAAGAGGAATATTTTCTGAAAGTAGGAACAAATTGTTCCCAGATGAAATGGGGATTTTGGCACTTAAATAGTAGGCCACACATTCCAAAACAAATTCATTCAAAATATCAGGGTTTTTATTGCAAAAATACAATGCTATCTTAAACACTACTCAGGGTAGAGGATCCAGGTGTCATACAAGACTTGAATAATCAATAAGAAGGCCACTGGGACACACGCTGTCTAATTCTTGTTTATTTTTTTCTTTCTGTTTTAATTCTTTTCCACTTCTGCAGAGTTCTCTTCTGAGCTTTTCTGGTCCAGATAGTCACAGGTACACAGTAGGACAATAGTTGCTATGAGGCACAGCTCATAGACAGCATGACTAAGAATAGGGTACACTTTAGGAAAAGTTTAGGTAGTAGGGTACAATTTTTTGAGAAAATGTATCTATTATATTCCAATACTTTAAAATAGAAATAGTATTACTACCTGTTTTATTTATTTCAGGCCCCAGGGGAAAGCTGATATTTTAATCCCTTAGTATTTTCTTTCCTAAATTAACTGCACCCTAGAGATAACAAGTCTTAGGGGAAACATGTAACTTAGTCATATTGATCCACAGTAATACACTGATCCATAGATCACTGAAGAATATAATCTGAGTGGTCACATCCTATGAATTTCATTAAGCGAGGGTCCCATAACACACCAATAAAATAATTTATTTAAAGTTAATTGCCTAAAGGTTTATCCTGAAGATACCATTCTCAGATGCATTTGTCATGTACACCTATAGAATACGATGAATTTGTAGCATGAACAGTTTGTCTCTTTGACTTAATACTGACAAACATTCAATTTGAAATCTGAAGAGGTAATGGTGGTACTTACCAGGAAATGAAAAGCTTCAAAGCTTTACATTTTCTTGGCATGATCTCGACAACAGCATCTGCTCTTGTCTCTCTTTTTTATTTTTATTATTCTTGAGTAATACTAGGAAGTTTCTAGACCAGATGAACTTCCTATGACCTATTTAGTAGACCCAAACAATTAGCAAATGGTTATTCAATCACTCCTATGGGTAGATTTATGTGAGACAAGTAGAATATCATGACATTTTGATTTATTTTATATAACCTTCCATATACAATTTTTCTTACAATGCCTCGCACATAGTCAGTGAAAGGAGATGACAGGTTGAAGCAAATCTCTGCTACAGGCTATAGAGACACTGTGCTGTTATTCTCTATTGTCCCTGGTTCCATTCCCCAGGCAGTTTTCACCTCTGGACTTAGAGAAGCTGATCCTCCAGACTCCGTTTGCTGGATTATTAGAAGCAATTAATATAAATAGTGGGCATATCTTAAGAATGGGTGATCATCTAAGAATATACATAGAATATGAAGAACAGAAATGGAATTCTAAAGTATACCCAAATGTAATGAGTGAAAGAAGAAGGGCCCCTGAAGTAGCCTAAGATTTAATCCTTTAGGTAGCAAAAAACTAAGAGAAGATGAGACCAACAGTGAGTCATGGAACTGAAGAGGTAATATCAAGAAGGGAGGGAATAGCTGCTTCAAATGTCACAGAGAGGATACTGAAAGTATCTATTGAAGTTGTCAAGTGGGAAATCAACAGTGACATTACTGAGAGCAGTTCCAGGGGAGTGGTGGGGAAAGAAACCAGAACACAGCAAGTTTAAGGTAAATAGAAGGTAGAAAAGTTTAGAAAATGAGCATAAGCTACCCTTTTTAAAAGCTCAAATGTGGGAAAAACAAGTATAAGCAGTAATTTTGGATACTTTTGTTGTGAATCAGAAGTTCTATAAGCTGTAAAAAAATTTGATAGTAAAAGTCACCAATGACCTGATTAAGATTTCATACAACTATTCCCAGGGACTCAAAAAGTCAATTGTTATTCCTCATTTTTTTTTTTTTTTGTAAGAAAACTACCTTTTCTTGGTCACTTCTAAAGCACCTACCTAAAAGTCAACCCAAACAAAGGGAAGAAAAGAGGAATTGTGTATCTGAACTTTCCCTCCACTTTCCACCAGTCATTAATTGAGATTTAAAATTTTTTTCCCATGTTCTCTAAGTAGAAGACAAATTATTGGTAGATTGTGTTTAATTCATATAAATTACAATAAAATAATCTGTTGTTAACAGGTTCTGTCATTGCTTTCTTAACAGGAATGTTGATGTATATTACCAAAATGAAAGGAAGTTATAGGCAGAAACTTATGTTATTCTGTTGTTGTTTCAGACATTTAACATTCTCCTCTTAGGCTGTTTTATCCTTCTCTGAAGTAGTAATACTTTCTATAACCCCACCTCCTCTGAGGTCTCATCCAAAGTGCTTGTGCAGAAGGATTTGATAAACACATTCATACTTAAAACTGTTGAAGAATGCAGCCTCACCTGTTACCTCTCCCTAGATGGCTGTGTATTTGTGACCTAAAGGTAGGAAAGAATTTCAAATTGAAGAATTTTAGTAGTGTAGAGGGTGAAGCTTTATTGATTTTACCGCCAGGCAGGGTTCTACCAGAATACCACAAATAGGAATTGTTCTACCTAAATAAAGCCAAAATTACATGTTATCTTCAATTAAAGAAACATCTATGATCAGGAAATAGATTTTCTGATGTAAGGCCAAGTTAATTCTTCACTGATATTTTAGAAATATTTCCCAGTGAGATAATTGATAGATTTCCATTTAGATATATGTGACTACACAGGTCAAGATTTCAAAGGAATTTATGTAGCAGGCTGACCTTTTGATGTTGCCACAATTCCGTGGCTTTTGTTCCTATAAACACATGAGGACATTGCAGAGAAAATGGCGGAAACTTATAAATTAAAGGTTCTTCAATATTGATCAGACTGTAACATCTAATTAACATTTCCAAGGCTTTCATTTCCTTTAGATGAGTGGCAGGCCCTGACTGGCAGCCACAAGGCAGCTCATGAACGTGATTACAGCAAAGTAATTTGCCTTTGTTAGATACAGACTTTCAGTAATAGTGTTCACTTGGCTTAATAAAGTTAAGCACCACTTATCATCTGTACTTCATTTTGCTCCTTTCCATCGTATAGTGTGTTGGCTGTTCTGTTCTTATAGCAGACGTCTGCATAGTTCTTCATTTGTACTCTCCCACTGTGTGGGTACTATGATTCTCAAGATTCTAGCTGTAGAATAGTTACACAAAATGTAGTTTGAATTTTTATAAGCTAGTTTTCATCATCATTACTCAATGTACGAAAACATTATACTCTCCAATATCGTTTTCTTTTGACTCATATTTCCATGCACCGAAAAATTCCTGTGTTTCAACATGGGTTAAAATAATCAGTAGCCGGGCGCATCCCAGCACTTTGAGAGACAGAGGCGGGCGGATCACGAGGTCAGGAGATAGAAACCATCCTGGATAACGCGGTGAAACCCCATCTCTTCTAAAAACACAAAAAATTAGCCGGGCGTGGTAGCGGGCGCCTGTAGTCCCAGCTACTTGGGAGACTGAGGCAGGAGAATGGCGTGAACCCGGGAGGCGGAGCTTGCAGTGAGCTGAGATCGCGCCACTGCACTCCAGCCTGGGTGACAGAGTGAGACTGGATCTCAAAAAATAAGTAAATAAATACAAATAAATAAATAAATAATCACTAAAGAAACATATGCCATGTAAGTTAAAACTAACTTCAGTCTTGAGAAATCACATAAAGGATTTATGAAATGTGTAGGCGATGATGACATTTTCAATAATGACAAATTTAAGTATTATTTAGTCAGTAATGGCAATATTTGCAATTTAGAAAGTTTATTAATGAAAAGTCTGCTATTCTATTATTCTGTAATTATACTATCTTGATTGATCATCTTCAGATTGAGATCTTTGAAAGAATAGAGTAAAATTTAGATTATCCTTTCAATTTTTCCAAGTATTTTCCTCTAACCTTATCCTCCTGCAACAGCAAATCAGTACATTCTTTAAGATAATTAGAAACTATAGTAATTCCTTTTTTATTTTCCTTATATATTCTGCTTATGTATATAATAATTTATTTTTAAGTTGGAATTGAACATAGAATCTTAAGACATTTTTATGATTGATTTAAGTAACAGTGAAATATGTTTGGAAAAATAATTATTACATAGAGTATTACTTACAGAGTATCAGTATGAGGCCCATTAAGTTTCTACCATTTAAAACAATTTTTAACATTATAAAATTCTTTATATCCCTCTTCAACCTGTCTTCTCCCTCGGGAAGACAGATTCTCCAAATATCAAAGTAAGGTCTCCTAGGAATGCTTACACTTCTGAAACTTCATCCTCTCTCTTAAATCTTTGGTTCTCTCATGTTTTTTGTGTAAGCCAGATATACATCAGGAATGAAGAGATATGTGATGGTGGGAATCCAAATCAAGGGCCAACCTAATGGATAAATAAATTGGGTGGCATAAATATTTGAGAAGACATGCAAGCACTTGAAATTACACAGGCTTTTCATGATAGGAAAACCTAATTTCTTCAACTTCATGATTAAACAACAAAAATATTCCTTATTCACTTCAAAATGCATTCCAGACTTAAGAATCATAATCAGAAATAAAAGCAAGGCCTTTTTCTTTCAAGTGTGGTCTACAGGGAAAATTTTCAGGAGCTACTGAATGAAGGAAGAAGCACCGAGTTAATGGAATTTTGAACAATGGAGAAGAGATGGACTTACCTACTAAAAGGGAAATTTAAAATGACCCATGCTTGCAAGGAAGTGAATTTTTAAATGTATATTTACTCATTTTCTGTGTTACAAAGGAA
Organism: Rhinopithecus roxellana; assembly: GCF_007565055.1. Taxonomy (NCBI): domain Eukaryota; kingdom Metazoa; phylum Chordata; class Mammalia; order Primates; family Cercopithecidae; genus Rhinopithecus; species Rhinopithecus roxellana. Next base: position 54,490,613 of record NC_044553.1, on the reverse strand, counting down.
AATTTGCTATTGCATCTTGTTTACTGTAGGGTAATTTTGATAAATTATCGGTGGACACTTTTGTAATGTTAAAAAATGACTTTACGAAAGTAGTTTGCACAATATGTAAAATGATGGTATTCCCAGTGAAGATTTAGAAGTTTTCATTATTTTTCAGACCTAAGGTGTAGCTTATGCTGAGTATGGATAATTTTACTGCACCATTATAGGATATGTAATATGGCTTTAGATTTCAGAAGGAAGAGTAACCACTTCCAAGTTTTACTCTCAGTTTGGAGAAACAAAGAGAAAATGTGCTGAAAGTATTCTTAGGTATACAACTGCACGTAATTCTAAACAATAGCAAATATACTGGGGGGAGTGGCCATGGCAGAATGAGGGAAGGACATTTGGCATCTTAAAAACCTACCAAACAAAACACTAACTACTTTGATGTCTCTGTCTTCCATCTTTCTAGACAAAGGTACTATAATGAATATACAGGGTATACTACAATGCATCTCTTGTGAAATTTCATACCAGTCCCAAGGTGCTCTGAGGCCATTATTTGCACATACCAATGGAGCATCTATTTATATAGGTAGCTACAGAAACACTACTCTTCAGGCATTTGGAAAACCATATCTAATACGTTTATTTTTCATTTGTTTGTTCTTAAGGCTGGAGGAAGAAGTTGGCCATCAGGGTTATCTAAAGAAATCACAAATAGTGAAGTAGAAGGTCTTAGCTACAAGATTAGAAATGCCATGCTGTTACAGCCTAAAATATCAAAGAAAGTGTTTTCTCAATTATACTTAATTAATAGGGTATTACCATATCTCAGTATTTTGTCTATTCTTAATAACTGGCAAAATATCCAGTCTCTCACTAGTAGATTTGGACAACAAAATATGGCCTTTTATACACATTAGCAAGCTACAGTTATACTCAGGGACCTGTAATAGAAATAAGATGTATATCTTAAAGCTATTCACTGCAAGGAGGATGATAGTACTAAAATATGTCAGGATTCATTTTACCCATTGGTAAAATGAAAACAAGAATTGTATGTATCTCAAAGGGTAATTGAGGGATCAAATTAGGTAATAGAGGTAAAATGTTTAATATGCCTTGTGCAAAGCAAGCTTTCAATACATTTTAATTATTAATAAGTGTTATTTCTCTTTAGCTACTAGTAGTTGAATGAATAAAATTCAACTATATTTATGGACTGGTCATTCATGCAATACTCATTATTCTGAAGAACACCTTCTGTAATGACCCCAAACCAGTTCAGCAAAACCACATTTCTGAATTCAATCTGAAGGTAAGTAATAGTTTCCTTTTCATACATACCAAAAATATCAACAGTAAGAAACCATTCTTTCCAATCCTATTTTATACCAATGTACGTCTGCTAACTCCTCTCCTTAACAGAAGATCCCCTTAAGTCATTATAGCAAGTCCATCTGTGCTTCAGTTCAGCACAATGAATATCTATTGAGTGTTTAATATGTTCAAAACATGAATAACATACAACCCTTCTCTTCAACAAATTTATAATCTGTATTAAATTTATAATATTAACATAGACATTTAGTCAAAGTCAGCCAGCAAACTTTGAATGGCCTGCCTCCATACATTACAACCAATATTTAGGTTTAGAATAAATTTACTTGTTGTTAACCTTAACAGAAATACAGCCCTTTTTATTCAAATACTGCTTGTCCTTATTAACTATATTTACAGATGAAGGAACCAAAACAATGAGAGTCAAGTGAGTTGCTCCATCATTAATAAAACAAAAAGTAGAATTCACTGTCTCCTCTTACATACCAAGAGCTCCAGAGACAGTAAATTGTGGACAATTTAAATTAAAAGGAAGTGTTAAAATTTGTTGGAGTAATTTTGATATGGGTATTCCATTAGTAAAGAATGCCCAGAAGCAATTTTAGTTATGTGTACTCATTGTTTTATTCTAAGAATGGTATAGTTTGCCTCAAACAATGATTAAAAAACAGAAATAGTACCCATCAATGGATATATTTTCTTTTTGAATTTACTGACAAAAATGGTACAGATGGCACCCCAAATAGGAGACTGGCATGGACCCGTATCTTCTCTGTGAAAATGACTAATGTATCACTACATTTCTGCCAGAACTACATAAAGAGCCTGCCAAAAATGATCATATCATTATCAGCTAGTGTTCCCAATTGTGCACTGTTTGTGTCATATATGGCTCCTCTGAAATGCAGAACTCCTACCTAAAGAAACCCTCCTAATATTATAAAACATGAACTTTTGCATGTTTTTAAAATGTTTTAAGGAAACCGTATTTATTCTACAGTAAACAGACATATTTTCCTGGTGTCAGTAAAAAAAAAAATAGTAGTGCAAAAAGAATTGAAGATTCAAATGTCAAAGCTTATATTTGTAAAGCCAAAATAAAATACAAAGAAAATTTGGTCTAGATGTCTATATAAACCAACAAGCTTTGGTCTCTCACCTATTATAGATTTTGAACTGATAGCCATATACCAAACATCTAGCATTAGCCATTTGGTCATATGGAGTCATTGATTTCTCTCAATTTGTGAGGCTTGAATAAAGATTAATTGAATGGGCTGGTGCAATGTGCCTAATTACAGTATTCTATATGACCTTAAAATAAAAATGAATGTCAAATAAAAGGTTAGTTTAGTTATATATTACAAAGTATGCATTTATTTAGCTTCTCATTAGTTCCACCCTGGACCAAAAAGTTAGTAGGTTTTAAAATTTTGTATATATATATATATATATATATACACACACACACACACACACACATAATCAAACAACAAGGAACTGAATAGTGATATGCACACATTTATACACACACAGAAACACATATCCTTTTATACTACCAATTACAAAATAATAATTTATATTTCCTACAAAACTAAATGTATTTCTCAATCATAATATATAAAGTAAAAAATATGGTCTCAGTATAGAAAACTTCTAAAACAGTACTACTTATAAGGCTTTACTAAGTGTCATTGCTGCAAAATTTCTTCATCCTTATCATACTTTTAAATTTGAGGCTCCACCCCACTTTATGTGAAACAAGATCTCTAGGGGTGGAGCCAGGGAGTGTGGATCACTGGCCTTCAAGGTGAAGGCCAAGTCCTTCAGTATAGCCAGTCATTCTTTCATAACATAGTAATATCCTACTTTTTCAACCTCTCTCCTAATTTCCCCAAACTGTGACAATATTCTAAATCTTATTTACAGTTGGCTGTGTACCACTCCCTTCATAGGTACGTGCCTTCATCCTGACCTGCTGGACTTGGCCAATGCTCTCCATTTTACTGGAATAGTCTTGCTTCCTCTCAGTCCTAACTTTCTGGTGAACTGTGAGTAACAGCTCCAAACTCAGCTGAAGGGAATTACTGTGAGGAAAAGTATTCCTGACACCCAGAGCAATGTTTTCTGATCTGCCTCTCCTCATGAAGCCATGAGCTCCTTAAAAACCATCAACTGGCATCCTTATATACCCAGTGCTCAGGGCAGTCTCTGAAATGTAGTACCAATTCCAGAAATATTTATTGAATTTAATTGAATTAAAAAGGAAGATGACCAGATTTTCAGCCTATAGCTTAGCTACAAAATTATTTATAAGTTTCTTCTCCTAAATGAGTATGAAATAATAGAATTTAATATCCAGTCAGGAGCTGTCTTCTTTCCCAACTACTCATTTTCCAACACTACTTACTATTGTCAACTTCACATCTCAGATTCTGTACTTGATACTTGATTTTTAATCTAACCCAAAGCACATTACTACTTCTAGACTGAGGGAAAAATCTGGTTAGGTAGATAAGACAGGATCTGCTGCCTTTTTTTCCGTTCTTCATGTGTTCTTCATTGATTTCCTAGTGCCTATGCAACGAGATGTTTGAATCACCATTTGTTTAGTTTTCAGAATTCTTTCTGATCCTGATCTGCTGCTTTACTTTGAAATTTGATAATTATTACGGGTCTCTGAGTTGTTAATAATACATATGGTGGCTGCTGTATTTTAGTCCCTAATACTAGCATTCTGCAGTCTGCATAGTTGTAACTCTTTGTCATTATTTCCTAACCTAATACTCACAGACCAACACATCTGTTTCAAAGTTTTCATTAAGTATTTTAGAATTATTTATAGTGAAGACATGCAGAAAAGCAAACAAAGTATTTTGGTATTGATCATAACAGAGCATGAAGATTTTCTTCAGTCTTACTCATATAAAGGCAAATACAAGATCATTCAGTTAGAAAGATTTTTCATTTTAACACTATTTCTCCACCAGAAATTGACCTGTAGGTCACCTTTATATGTAAAATATTCCAAGAGAAAAATGATGGTTAGATAGAAGAAAAGTGTAATTTGAAAATTAGTCTTACGGGGTGTGGAAAGTTTGAATAGATGAAATATAGGGAAATTTTAGAGTAAGAAAAATATTCTGTATGATGCCTTCATGGGGAATATATGAGATTGTGCAATTGTCAAAATCCACAGAACTTTATGGCATGAAGAGTGAACATTAATGTATGCATTTTTTTATTTTAAGAAGTCATCTTTTAAATTTAAGAAGTCAAGCTTACAGGATGCAATGCAGAATGTGATCATAAATTATCTAACCACATTACAAATGTAAAACAACCTCAGTTGAAGGAGGTGAGGGAAAGATGCTGACCTACGTTACTAAAAATGAATGGAGTCTGAAGGCTAAAGGCAAAAGGAATTGTGCATAAATATTATACCCTAGAGTATAATATTTTTCCCATGAGGATAACAGTTAACAATTCTGAAACCACAATAGATGTATACTGGAATTGAACAATTAAATAAATGGGTGATGGAAGGTGGGAGCCAGATTTCTCACTGTTGGAGTGGGAGGTTATAGACAAGCAAGAGAAGACATGAATAATTCATGCAGTCATGGCTTAGAGTTGAAGACATCAGTTCAAACTTAATATAAATTCAGATGGGAGAGAACGAGAGAGAGAGAACTATGCAAAGATATGTGTATATGTACACAGTTTTTTCATTTTTACTTTTTCAGCTGAAAGGGCCTGAAAGCAATGAGTTTAACTAGTGGCAAGGTCTTGATTTCTCTCACCATTCTCCAAAAAAAGGAACTAGGTTTCCTTGGAAAAATGATAGATCCTAGGACTGGGCAGGACATATACATGATAAGGCTAGAATATATTGTACTGTCAGCAAGTAAAAATATGTAAAACAAGCAAACAAACAAACCATAATGATGGGAGTGTGTCAAAGTGATATAGGAGGCAATTGAAAGATTTCTCAATGGCCAAAACTTATACGACTTGAACAACAACAAAAAAGTAAATAAAATAGTATTGGGTTATAGCTCAAATTATAAAATAAATATCTATGAGTCCATACTGATATAGATAAATTATTGAGTAAATAAGTGAGAGATAATAGACAAATCTCCCATGCACAAGAATTTTAAATAATTTATGTAGATACTTCATCCTCAAGTAGGTGGTAGATAATTTTCCACTTCTTAAGTGTGGGCTGCTCATAGTGACTCTCTTACAAAGAATATAGAACAAACAGGGGGGATTTAAAAAAAAGACTGAGATGCAGTGGAGAAATCTGACCAACATTACCTCATCCAGTTGATCAAGGCCAATATCATCAACAGTGATAAATCATGTTGATAATATGTACACTTGCTGTAACACGATGAAAGTGTTATTTACCTTCATGATTTCCCTCCTAAAATCTCATAATCCTAGTTTAATCGTGATGAAATAATCAGATAAATTCTGTCTGAGGAATATTCTGCAAAATACCTGACCAGCACTCCTCAAACTATCAAGCTCTAAAAAAAAAAAAAAAAAAAAAAAAAAAAAAAAAAAATCTGAGAAACAGTCATAGTTAAGATGAGTATGACTTGCATTCTGCAGTCTGCATAGTTGTAACTCTGGAACTGAAGAAGAAAAAAATGTTAGGTTTTTCTTTTTTTCTGGAAAAGAAAAAAATGCTAGGTAAAGTGTAAAGAAGCCTAAATAAGGCATAGATTTTAGTTACCAGTGACGTATGTCAATATTGGTTTATTAATTGTGCCAAATGCCATATGAATGTAAGATGCAAATAATAAACTGGGTGTTGGGTGTATGGGAAATCTGTACTAGCTTTGAAACTTTTCTGTAAATCTAAATCAAATGTAAAGTAAAAGTTTAAGAAGTGGTCTTGGGGATGAATTGACTTCTAGATTGAGCTTAAAAATGTTGTTATTGAGTACAACACTAACGGAGGGGGTAATTTAATAGATCAGAGCTCAATGGAAAAGTTTACTGTTTGAACATTGGCTAGAAATCCTTGTTTAGCTAGACAAGTTAGGACTCCAACAAGAGTATGAACTGTCATAGTGCCATGGAAGCTGATGGACATGAATGCACACAACTGAGAAACAAAGCCCTAGGAGCAATTGGAAATAACCATAGGATTCCCAGTCCAAGATGTTCAATTGCAAAAGACTTTCATTTTTTATTTTAGTAAACTCAGTTCATTAAATTAATTTCATAGGATGTTATAGGTTACCAGCATGCATACACAATAGAGTGATTAGAAAACAGTAAATCTTCTTATCGGGTTAGACTGTGGGATGACTTATGAATTAGGAAAAAAAGTTTCCAGTTGTTTTTAATCTCATGCCCTCTAGGGTCTCTTTTAGCTCAATCATATGAAGATTTTGATTTCCAATATTTAAGACCCTGTATCCATTTAAACCAAGAACATACTTAAAAATACTGCTGTGTCAAAGACTATGGTGGCCATAAAGGGATGAAGCATGCTGATACAGTCAGACTTTGTGTCCCCTCAATCTCATCTTGAATTGTAATCCTCATAATACCCATGTGTCAACGGAGAGATCTGGTGGGAGGTGATTGGATCATTGGGACAGTGTCCTCCATGCTCTTTTCATAACAGGAAGTGAGTTCTCACAAGATCTGATGGTTTTATAAGTGTCTGACAGTTTCTCTTTCACAAACTTGCTCTCTCTTGCCTGCCACCATGTAAGACGTACCTCTTCCTCTTCCACCATGATTGTAAGTTTCCTGAGGGCTCACCAGACATGAGGAACTGTGAGTCAATTAAACCTCTTTCTTTTTAAATTACTCAGTCTTAAGTGACTCTTTAAAACAGTGTGAGGAAGGACTAATACAGTTAATTGGTACCAATGTAGTAGGGTGGTACTTCTCTAAAGATGCTTGAAAATGTGAAAGTGACTTAGGAACTCGGTAGCAGGCAGGCTCAGAAGAAGGCAGGAAGATGTGGGAATGTTTGGAACTTGCCAAAGACTTGTTGAATGATATTGACCAAAATGCCGATAATGATGTGGACAATGAAGTCCAGGCTGTGGTGGTCTCTGATGGAGATGAGGAACTTACTGAGACCTGGAGCAAAGGTCACTCTTGCTTTGCTTTAGCAAAGAGACTTAGAGCATTTTGCCCTGCCCTAGAGATCTGGGGAACTTTAAACTTAACAGAGATAATTTATGGTGTCTGGCAGAAGAAATTCCTAAGCAGCAAAGCATTCAAGATGTAACCTGGTTGATTTTGAAATCCTTATGTGTTTACACAGAGATGGTTTAAAATTGGAAATTATGTTTAAAAGGGAAGCAGAGTGTAAAAGATTGGAAAATCTACAGCCTGACTGTATAAGTCAGGGTTCTCTAATTGGACAGATGAATATACAATGGGGAGTTTATTAGAACTGTCTCACATGATCACAAGATGAAGTCCAACAATAGGCCACCTGCAAGCTGAGGAGCCAGGAAGCCAGTCCAATTCCCAAAACCTCAAAAGTAGGGAAGCTGATAGTACAGCCTTCAGTATGTGGTCAACAGTCCAAGAGCTGCTGACAAACCACTATTGTAAGTTCAAGAGTCCAAAAGCTGAGGAACATGGAAACTGATGTTTGAGGGCAGGAAGCATCCAGCACAGGAGAAAAATGGAGATGAGAAGCCTCAGTCTGTCTGCTCCTTCCCCATTCTTCTGCCTACTTTAATTCTAGTTGCACTGGCAGTTGATAAAATGTGCCGACCCAGATTAAGGGTGGGTCTGCCTCTCCCAGTCCACTGACTCAAGTGTTAATCTCCTTTAGCAACACTCTCACAGACACACCCAGGGATAATACTTTGCATCCTTCAATCCAATCAAGTTGACACTTAATATTAACCATCACACTGACCATGTAGTAGAAAAGAAAAACCCATTTTCTGGGGAGGAATTCAAGCCAGCTTCTGAAATTTGCATGAGTAATGAGGAGCACAATGTTAATAGCCAAGAAGATGAGGAAAATATCTCCAGGACATATCAGAGACATTCCTGGTAGTCCCTTTCCATCACAGACCAGGAGGCCTAGGAGGAAAACATGATTTTGTGGAACAGGACAAGGGCCTCACTGCTGCTCTGTGCAGCCTTGGGACTTGGCACCCTCCATCTCAGCCATGGCTAAAAGGGGTCAATGTACAGCTCAAGCCATTGCTTCAGAGGGTGCAAGCCCCAACCTTTGGTGACTTCCACATGGTGTTGGGACTCTGGGTGCATGGAAGTCAAGAATTGAGGTTTGAGGACCTCTGCCTAGATTTCAGAGGATGTATGGAAATGCCTGGATGTCCAGGCAGAAGTTTGCTGCAGTGTTGGAGCCCTCATGGAGGACCTCTGCTAGGGCAGTGCAAAAGGAAAATGTGGGGTTGGAGTCCTCACCCTGAGTCCCCACTGGAGTACCACCTAGTAAAGCTTCAAGAAGGGGGCCACCACCCTCCAGACTTCAGAATGGTATATCCACCAACAGCTTGCCCTATGCACCTGGAAAAGTCACAGACACTCAACTCTAGCCAGTGAAAGCAGCCAGGGAGCAGGGGATTGAGGGGAGGCTGTACCTTGCAAAGCCACAGGAATGGAGCTTCCCAAGATTGTGGGAGCCCACCTCTTGCATCAGCACGCCCTGAATGCGAGACACAGTTCAAAGGAAATAATTTCATAGCTCTAAGATTTAGTCACTGCCCCAGTGGATTTCAGACTTTCATGGTGCCTGTAGGCTCTTTGTTTTGGCTAATTTCTCTCATTTGTAATAGGATCGTTTATCCATTTACTATACCCCAACTGTATCTTGAAAGCAACTAACTTGCTTTTGATTTTACAGTCTCATAGGCAGAAGGGACTTGCCTTGTCTCAAATGAAACTTTGGACTTGGACTTTTGAGCTAATGTTGAAATTAGTCAACCCTTTGGGGGACTGATGGGAAGGCATGATTGGTTTTGACACATGAGGACATGAGATTTGGAGGGTGCCAAAGATGAAATGATATGGTTAGGCTTTGTGTCCTCACCCAAATCTCATCTTGAATTGTAATCCCCACAATCCCCATGTGTCAAGGGGCAGACCTGGTAGGAGGTGATTGGATCATGGGAGTGGTGTCTCCCATACTGTTCTCATGATAGTGAGTTCTCACAAGACCTGATGGTTTTATAAGTATCTGAAAGTTCCTTGTTCACACATTCACTCTCTCTCTCACCTGCCACCTTGTAAAATGCACCTGTTCCCCTTCTACCACTATTGAACGTTTTCTGAAACCTCCCCAGCTATGTGGAACTGTGAGTCAATTAAACTTCTTTTCTTTATAAATAACCCAGTATTGGGTAGTTTTTTATAGCAGTATGAGAACAGACTAATACACATACCCTTTCAAATATCATACTAGAGTGTTACCAGAAGGATCTTCCAACTCAGCTTCAGTCATGAAGTTCTTTGAGCATTAAGCAACTTATTTGTTTTATTGCAGGGCATATAACTTAGACATATTATATTTGTATTACTGTGTTCTCATGCTGCTAATAAAGACATACCGAAGGCTGGGTGATTTATTTAAAAAAAGAGACTTAATTGATCCACAGTTACACATGGCTGAGGAGGCCTCACAATCACGGTGGAAGGCAAAGGGGAAGCAAGACACATCTTACACGGCATCAGGCAAGAGGGTGTGTGCAGATCTCGTGGGACTCATTCACTATCATGAGAACAGCATAGGAAAGATCTTGTCCAGTGATTCAATTCTCCCCACATGGCCCCTCCAATGACACGTGGGATTATTACAATTCAAGATGAGATTTGGAGGGGTGACAGAGCCAAACCTTACCATTCTGCCACTGGTCCCTCCTAAATCTCAGGTCCTCTCATTTCAAAACCAATCATGCCTTCCCAACAGTCCCTCAAAGTGTTAACTCATTTCAGCATTAACTCAAATGTCCACAGTCCAAAGTCTCATCAGAGACAAGACAAGTCCCTTCCACTGATGATCCTGTAAAATCAAAAGCAAATTAGTTACTTCCAAGATACAATGGGGGTACAGGCATTTTGTAAATACACCCATTCCAAATGGGATAAATTGACCAAAATGAAGGAACTACAGGTCCCATGCAAGTCTGAATCCACTGGGTCTGTTAAATCTTAAAGCTCTGAAATGATCACCTTTAACTCCATTTCTCATATTCGGGGCATGCTGATACAACAGGTGGTTTCCCATAGTCTTGGACAGCTCTAGCTCTGTGGCGTTGCAGGGCACAGCACCCTCCTGGCTGCTCCATGCAAGTCTGAAATCCAGCAGGGCAGTAATTAAATATTAAACCTCCAAAATGGTCTCCTTTGTCTCCATGTCTTGCATTCATGGCATCCTATACAAGAGACAGGATCCCACAGTCTTGGGAAGCTCCATCCCTGTGACTTTGCAGGGTAGAGCCACCCTCCTCAACTCCCTACTTCCAGCTGCTTTCACGAGCTGGCACTGAGTGTTTGCAGCTTTTCCAGGCACACATTACAAGCTGCAGGTGGATATACCATTCTGGAGTCTGGAAGATGGTGGCCCTCTTCTCAGAGCTCCACTAAGCAGTGCCCCAGTGGGGATTCTGCATGGGAACTCACACACCATGTTTCCCTTCTGCACTGCCCTAGCAGAGGTTCTCCATGAGGGCTCCACCCCTGCAGCAAACTTGCCTAGCATCCAAGCCTTTTCATACATCTTCTGAAATCTAGGATGAGGTTCCCAAACCTCAGTTCTCAACTTCTAAACACCCACACACTCAACATCACGTGGAAGCTGCCAAAGTTGGGGGCTTCCACCCTCTGAAGCAACAGCCCAAGCTGTACGTTGGCCCCTTTCAGCCAGGGCTGAAGTGGCTGGGACATGGGGCACCAAGTCCCTAGGCTGCACATAGCATGGAGACCCTGGGTCCAGCCTATGAAACCACTTTTTTTCTCCTGGGCCTCTGGGCCTGTGATGGGAGGGGCTCCGGGGAACTTCTATGACATCGCCTGGAGACATTTTCCACTTGGTCTTAGGGATTAACATTAGTCTTTTGCTACTTACACAAATTTCTGCAGCCAGCTTGAATTTCTCCTCAGAAAATGGGATTTTCTTTTCTATTGCATTTGTCAGGCTGCAAATTTTCCAAACTTTTATGCTCTGCTTCCCTTATAAAACTGAATGCTTTTAAGGGCACCCAAGTTACCTCTTGAATGCTTTGCTGCTTAGAAATTTCTTTTGCTAGATACCCTATATCATCTCCCTCAAGTTCAAAGTTCCATAAATCTCTAGGGCAGGGGCAAAATGACACCATTTTCTTTGCTAAAACATAGCAAGAATAACCTTTACTCTTGTTCCCAACAAGCTCCTCATCTCCATCTGAGACCACCTCAGCCTGAATTTCATTGTCCATATCACTATCAGCATTTTGGGCAAAGCCATTCAACAAGTCTCTAGGAAGTTTCAAACTTTCCCACATTTTCCTGTCTTCTTCTGAGCCCTTCAAACTGTTCCAGACTCTGCCTGTTACCCAGTTCCAAAGTCACTTCCACGTTTTCGAGTAACTTTTCATCAATGCCCCACTCTACTGGTACTAACTTACCATATTAGTCTGTACTCATGCTTCTATTAAAAACACACTCAAGCCTGGGTAATTTATAAAGAAAAGAAGTTTAATTGACTCACTGTCCCACATGGCTGGGGAGCCCTCACAATCATGGTAGAACATGAAGAGAAAGCAAGATACATCTTACACAGCAGCAAGCAAGAGGGTACGTGCAGTAGAACTCCCCTTTATACAACCATCATATCTCATGAGACTCATTCATTATCACAGGAATAGCACAGGAAAAGACCTGCCTCCATGATTCAGTTACCTCCCACCCACTCCCTCCCACAACAAGTGGGTATTATTACAATTCAAGGTGAGATTCGGGTGGGAACACAGAGCCAAATCATATCAATTATCTATAATTTGTTTCTGTAGAACTCTGAATAAGTTTATCATTACCCAAATTTTATCGATAAAAAGGAAGTGTTACCAATACGACTTTAATTTTATTATGTTTGCATATATTCTTAAAATAACCTTGCTGCCTATCACATGTTGTCCATTCGTATTTTCACTTAGTTTTGTATTCCAATGACTAAATCACATACAGAGGTGTTTTCAGTAATTTCTGTCATATCTAGAATATCAAATTCTACATCAGCTAGCTTAGCCGCAACAGCCATCTGATATTTTCCAAATGATTTATGATAAAAAATTATTTTAATATGCAGCTTTCTGAGACCTAACATAGGTTGCCACAGGCCTACTATATCTATATCTATATCTATATCTATATCTATCTATATATATATAGAGAGAGAGAGAGACTCCTCTTTTATGCCATTATGTGTAGACTTCCTAATGGAATTCTGTATATGTTTCCCTCAGAAATATGCTAGTGATATCTTAAAACAGAAAACTGGAGAGTGACACACTATGAACGTCATGAGAAAAAAATATAGTGGTTAGAAGCATGGACTCCAGAGACATACTTTCTGTTCTTAGTCCCAACTTCTTTGCACACTAGGTGTGTAACACTGAAGAAGATGCTAAAACTCTCTTTGCCTCATTTTCATCTGTAAATTGTTATCTTGTCACAATTTAATGATATGTTATCTCCCTCAAGTGCACAGTGGTTAGCATGTAGCAAGTTGAAGGTTTGTTGAATGAAGAAATAAATGAATGAATGGATCAGGATTAGTCAGCAAGCGTTTGGAGTGATTATACACACTAGGAAATATGAGTGGAACGAGGAGAAACTGTGAATGCTAGATGGGGTTTTAACAATTATAATGCTAGTAGGAATCTACTTGCAATGTTGTCCACTATTGGACCCAGCAGAGCTTATATTAAATGTTAGCCTTCTTTCTGGAGATGTACCTGGAACCTTACCCATGTGGTTTTCTCAGCTTATTTTCATTCAAGCTGAAGCTTCATCAGCTTCACACTTAATATAGGTGGCTCACAGGCTTTTAGTAAATTTAAGGTAATTTATGATTTCATCTTTCTCAAGTAATTTTCAATCAAGTAAAGTTATCCAACAAGACTGGAAGTTGCACATGGAAACATTTTATTTTAAGGTTTCATTAGTATGCATACATTCACAGCCCCTCCCAATCTCTATCCATTTTTGCAAGTAATTGAAAAAAAGTGACTCAACATATGTGGATACCAGTTTTTAGGTTAACAAATGGGGCATGGCATTTTAAGTGTTTTAAATGTGGAACGTTAACTGTTTTATAATTTAATGTCTAATAATGAACTTCATTCTTCTTTTAAAATGAAGAAAACATCCTGTGGTAAATGTGAACAAAAAAACAGAATAATGCCATAGAAAGTACATTATCATATGAGGCAGGACATCTGTTTTCCGGCCCCCTTATTCATTACCTGTGGGTAATGAATTTTCCTTAATTTACTTGGCCTCAGTTTCTACATCTGTTGAACAGAGACAATAATTATGTACATAAACAAAGGCAGAAGCTTAACCAAATCCTTTCATTCACTTACTATCTACTAAGCCCCTACAATATGCCAACGTTAGACTTTTCCTTGTCCTTCGGCTGTTTGTACAAGACCCCACATAGGCACAAACTGGAGAAGAGCATTGTGTGCAATCACGGTCGGTGACATGGTGGGTGGTCACTTGCTCATGCAGCTGCTAGGACATCTAGTCCTGCCTGGACTCAATCCAAAGGTACCATTTCCATCTTACAATGGACTTCTGCTGAGAACATCTGATTTTGACTTGCCAAGTCTGACAGAACCCAGCTCATAATGGACATTTTCAGATGCATGGTCACTTTGGGTTTACTCCAAGGTCAACCATTTTGTCTCTGCCAGGGCCCAGTAATGTCAAGAGCTGTTTCTCAAAGTATATGTAATCTCAAAGTGTATGTAATCTCTATATATGTAATCTCTTCCTCAAAGCATATGCAATCGCTAGGTATAATGGCATGACCCTCTTCTAGAATTCCAGGGGCCTGCATTGAGTTCTCTTAATGGGGATTGACATAATCTCTATGTGGCTTCCTTTTTCACTGTTGACATCCCTCTCCCCACCCTCCAACTATTATACACCTTGGTGTATAGTCTTTTTCCTTCCTTATCAGAACTAATACCATAGAGTCTGCTAGGTCATATAGTCCAAGTGGCAGGACTGGTGCACTGAAGCCTGGAATTTCTGCAGTCATTTTTTGCTCAAGGCTGGACTTAAAATTGGCAGCCTTCCCTGTCACTCACTATTACACCAAAGCAACAGTTCTAGATGTGGAATGTGCTGCATCCAGAACTCAGAAATGACTTAGTAGGTGCAGTGTTTCCATTTTTGTTGCAGGGGATGGAAGATTCAGCAATTCATTTTACTTTGGAGGAGATACCTCAGCACACCTCTGACCACTCCATCCTTAAATTTCACAGAAGTAGCAGGTCCCTGACACTTCTTAGGGTTTAATCTCGCATCCTCAGAGTAGAAGTGTCTTACCAAAGCCTTAAGCATACTAGTTCACCTCTTGCTCATCCTCTCCAATCAATATAATGTCATTGCTGTAATAGATCTGTGTCATATTCTGTGGAATGTTCATGCTGTTCAATTGTCTTTGGACTATATTATGACAGAAGCAGGAGAGATAATATATCACAGTTACAAAACTGTAAATAAATACTGTTATTTGTTTACATAAATGAAAATTGTTCTGATCTACTTTTCTAAGTGAAATGGAGAAGAATGCATTTGCCAAATCACTGGCCACATACCTATGACCTTAATAATGTGCTCTAGCAATGATACCACATAAGCTAGTGCACCTGTGACCTAGATTACTACTTGGCTAAATCTGCAGTAGTCTTCAGTCATTATTCAGGATGGTATTTCTGCAGAGACCAAACTAGTAAAACAAGTAGAGAAATGATAATGACTACTGCAACTACATCTTTTACGTTTTTAATAATGGCGCTAAACTCCCTCCAGCCCCTACCTACCATGAGTGCTCTTATCCAAATGACCAAGGACCCAATGTGGGTTGTTCCCACAGCCAAGTATATTAATTCCAATTATATATATTCAGCAATTAGGAAAATGACCACTGAGTGAGTCACTTGATACAGTGGCCTCATCGTGACCTGGACCTTATCCAGGATTCCATGAAGGTCTGCTTTCTAAACAAGGTGCCAGGACACTTTGGTTGTTTAAGCTCCACCACCTGGCCTCTATATATTTGGGGTTCCATTATTCCATAGATGTTGATGAGCCCAGCTCTTTGACTATCTCTCCTATAGTGAGTCTGGGATAAGTAGGCCAGCCACCACTGAACTTCTTAGTGATCTTGTGCCCAGTTTACTAATTTATTCCATATGACCCAGGTAAATAAGGTATCATCTGAGCTTTTCTGTGGAATATATTGCTCTGATGGATCCCTTGCCTTAGATAATATATCCATTTCAGCAAGCCCAATTCCCTTAGATCCTTTATTCCTTCTTTCACCTTCTTCTAGGGAAATGGGATTTCCACTTTGCTGAGTGTTGGACCTAACCTTTTCCAGATTTCTAATGGCCACTGTAGGAGTGAGTTTCCCTATTCCCATTGGCTTCCTACTAGTCTTAATCCAATATCCCAATAAAGTGCCCCCAAATGAATGAATTATTCTTCATCCAGTCTTGTATTCTTGCCTCTTTGATCAAGCCTCCTCAAAATCCATTTCCTGATTTACTCTACTGGCTTCTGTTGGCACATGTTAACAAATTCTTGAAATTCTCTTGGTGTATAGTCTTTTCCCTTCCTTCTTAGGCCCAGCACATTTTCTATTGTGCTATGCAGGGATTTAACCCTAGTTAGCATCTTTTCAGTCAAGATGAAAGCAGCTTCCAAGGGCAGTACTTGTTAATTTATGGAAGAAGAGTTTCTCCAGCATTATTCAGCATAGGGAAGTGCTGGCTGTTACTAGTGAAGGGTAACTAGGGAAGGGAAAACCCAGAGGGTAAGTGGATCCTATAGAGTTAACATCATCAAGGGTAGTCAACCAGATACCATCCCATGTTTTTAGATGCTAGATTTTCCCCACAATGGAGCTTGTCTTCAGTCCATGCTCCTAGACCTTTGTGTAACAGATGTGCCTTGGCTGAGTATTCAAATTTTTCTGGAGCTCTACAACTCTAACAAATGATATCTTCAGGCTGCTGCTCAGATATATCTGCTTTTCCACCATGGAACATAAAGCCTGTCTAAAGGGTACCTCAGAGGCCCTTTGGCTGCCACCCTTAGCCATTAACTGTTTGTTTGCTGTCCCCAATCTGTAATTATCTATCTGCAGGGCATCTATACAACTTAGCAATAACCAGCCAACTCTGTCTTTATAGGCACTGCTTCCAAGTGACCTAAATAATTGCACTTGCTAAAGCATTCCCCTCCAGGAATATTTTCCTGGGGTGCCACTAGTGAAACCTTTAGCAGATGAACTGCCACCTTGTGCCAGGGACAATTCATGCCCCTCTACTAACCAGAATAGCATCCTCTTCAACCCAGGTGGTGATGGGTAGCCAGCCTCAAATTTTCATCCCACCATAGCCAATTTTCTCAAACTACTCTCAGAACTGTATGTGCTGGTTCAAGTCCTCCAAAAAGCCAGTGACAAGGCAAAATTAGATACTCAAGAAATACCTTAAAGGAACACAGAAAAGGAACTAGAGGACGAGAAGTCTGAGAAAGCTATCAAGCTGTGATGCAGATCTGAGGCTTTTTAAAGAGAATGGGAAGGAAAGACTTGTGGGTGGAAGAGCCTCAGACCACAGGGCAATTGTAAGGAAGTTCAGCAATAGATCATGGGAGTCCTGGAGACAAAGTCATAGTCCTGTCATGTCTCCTGAGAATGGGACTGTCTTAGTGTCTCTGCCACATTCATCACTGGCTGGGAGCAGCCTATGGGAGATACAGCAACAGAGGTGAATTTCAGAGCTCAGCAGCTGAAGCTATGGATCAAAGATACTCCACAGTCTGAGATGGCTGCCACAGACACTCCATAATCTGAGGTCTATGATGTGCATTTTCATGGCTGCCACAAATTAGCACTTACTGAGAGCTTAAACACGCCAGTCACCACTCTAAGCATATTTTAGGAATTACCACCTTGATTCTTCACAACGTGATGAGATTTGTTCTTTAATTATTCTGTTTTCATAGATGAGACAACTGAAGCTAAGTGGCTTGCCCAGCTAGAAAGTGGTAACAATGGATTCAAACCCAGGTTTTTCTGATTGCACAGCTAGATATATTTAACTACATGGTCCCTGTCCTCAAAGGGCTTAGGACCCGCCAGACAAAAAGACATGGGAACAGAAAATGTAATGAAACATCATTTTCTTTCATGCTAACGGTTCCAAAGTGTCAGTAAGAAAGATTGTTACAGTTACAAAGTGTCAGTAAGAAAGATTACTTCAGTCTGGGGAGTATGAGAAAGTTTTAGCTTATACTAATACGGAAGACTACACATTTGTGTGGAGAGTAAAGGGATTCCAGGGAAACAGGGAATAATAACACCGAATAAGAAGAAAACATGGAAGAGTATCACAATGCTAGTTCCGGCATGGACCTTAGCATTTTCGTGTTAAGTCCCAAGCTCCTAGGAGCAGGTCACTTTTTTCTCCAGAAGAGATTTAAATGAATACTGTTAATGTCAAAACAAACAGAAAGGATGTTGATCACAGCATAAAAATGCAGACAAGGAGTAGTCAATGGAAGAGAGAGTGACATCTGAAGCAGCAGCAATAACAGCAGTAGGCAGCCCATTGCCATCCTTGGAGGTAAAAGTAAAGCCAGCATTTGTAGAGAATGTTGAAAGGAGGCAAAGTCTTCTGGAGAAACCAACTGAATAATTAATTGTTGGTATTAAAAGACCATGGTGGGAGCCACAAAGACAAATAACTGTCCACAATGTGAAATACACACCTTGGTGCTAAAAATAAACACCTCATTGAATGTGTTAGGAAGGAGCAGCCCTGAAAAAAGGATTTGGGCAGAACAAAATGGAAATTTTTTGTCTTATATTTACAGTCAACCTAATGAGTGCTGAGATTCTGATTCCTAGGTATGAAAATCTTAAATGGCATATGACATGATCCAGCAATCCCACTTCAACAAATTCTTTTTGTAGAAATTATATTATGAATACATGAAAATAAACATGTAAAATATGCTATGAAGTATTGCTTGCAATAGAAAAAACTGGAGATAACTGAAATACTCATAGATAGGTGAATCATTATGCTATTGTATATCAAAATACATCTACCTGGGAGAAGTTAATTATGTGCCCAATAAATACTTACTGAGAAATTAACATGGGCCAGCATTGTGCCAAGAGCTAGGGACACAGGAGCAAAGAAGACTGATATGGCCTCTGACCCTGTAGAGCTTGTAGTCTGGAAAACTAGACAACCAAGTAAATGATGACCCATAAAGATAAAGAGGAAAATAGGATGTTATATGATAGAGAAATAACTGAGATGGGAGGTAAGAGGAGGGGAACTTTAATATTTAATAAAATAGGGTGGTAGAGAATATCCCTTTGAGGTAATATTTTAAGTGAAGCTGAAGGAATAATGTAAAACACGTATTGGAAAAAGAGCAGAGGAACAATGTTGTAAGCAGAGGAATTTATGAGTAAAAGCCAGGGCAAGATACGAGAGAGGGGGTTACCCATAAAGGTCACAACCCAGAGTAGATGAGAGAGCACAGTATCTTGGCTTACAAGGAGGGAGACGGTCCTTTAATAGGAGAGACTTCCTGCATTTTAATATAAAAAGTAAATAAGATAGGTAACAATGGAAGTAGGCATATGTTTATTTGCTGATAAGAACATGAGGAAATTAGTTCCCATCTACCATTTTCTGTTTTCCTCTGTGAATTATAATGTGAGTGGATGATGAAGGAGTGTAAGTATATGAATAAGGTAGAAAGAAGAAAAATAAGGTATAAAATAATTTTCCTCGAAGTGGGGAAGAAGGTCTATTAAAAAATATATAGCAGCATTTTCAAGGAAGTGTTCAAAGAATATAGATAATTACACACAGCACAAATATACATACTAATTACTCTTTTTGTAATTGATATACTTCATTCTCTTTATTTGGTTTTTCATTTGGCAAAACCTCCAGATTTAACACATGCAGAAAAAAACTGGAAATGGCAAAGATAAAACAATTAAAAACATAATGAGGTTTAAACAAGGATATATACATTATGAGCAGCCATGTAAATATAAATACATTAAAATTATTAAAATAAAGTTGCAAATGGAACGACTCATTTTAACATTATTTACTAAATGAAATGAACTAAAACGAATCTTTTCTTAAAATAATTTTTTGAAAAATTTTACCTTTTAAAGTGTCTTGGGTTTCAGGGAAAAAAACCATATGGGCAGGTAGGAAATTTAAAATAAATGCAAAAGTCTTTGTACAGACTAAATATAGATATACTAGTGTGCCAGGCTTTCACTGAAATTTCTCTCTATATAACCTGTAATGCATCCAGTATTTACCTTTTAAAATGTTTATTTCTAAAGAACATATAACTAATTAAAATGCCAGTTAACAAGGCATTTATATTTCTTTTGTCTTCATTTCTGCACACATGCATGACAGAACTCAAGAGAAAAGGCCACTTGACTGATGGTTTGGCCATGTCCCCACCCAAAGCTCATCTTGAATTGTAACTCCTACCATTCCCTTGCATTGTGGGAGGGACCCGGAAGGAGATAATTGAATCATAGGGGTAGTTTCCCCCATACTGTTCTCAAGGTAGTGAATAAGTCTCATGAGAGATCTGATGGTTTGATAAGGGGAAACCCCTTCCACTTGATTCTTCATTCTCTCTTGCCTGTGGCCATGTAAGTGGCCCTTTGCTCTTCTGCCATAATCATGAGGCATCCCCGGCCACGTGGAACTGTGATTCCATTAAACCACTTTCATTTTATATACCCCAGTCTCAGGTTTGTCTTTACCAGCAAGAAAATGAACTAACATACTGACTATAAAATAAAGAGAAAAGTCATGAAGTGGACATCAGCATAACATTTTGAACCAAATAAAAACAGAAATTTGAACCAGTGTTAAAATTCTAAAATTCTAAAAACCCTTTTAGAGTTTCAAATAGCTTCTCTGGGAGTCATTTTCAAGTATTACAAGTATTAAAGAAGGGCATTAAAATCATCTTAAACACTAGTATATATCAGAATTATGTGGATATTTACTGAAAAGGTGAATATGTAGGCTCCACTCTATGACTAAGGAATCAGAATCTCTGGGGTAGCCCAGAAATCTACCTTTTTGTAAAGCTCCCCAGATGGTTTTGAAGTAGGTGACTTTTGACCATATGTTGAAAAAATATTGCTGGATAAATTTCAAATTATATTTTAGATAGATGATCATAGTGCAAAAATTTAAAAAAAAAAAAACTTTTATTACCCAATCAAAACTTTTGATTCTAGATAATTCTAAGAATTGGTTGTCCAATCAAAGTTTGGTGATATTAATATATTGTAGAATCATATACGTGTCTTGGAAACAAAAATCCTAACCCTTAATCTACATGTATAAACGTCCATTTTCAATTAGAGAGTGTCTGTCTTTATACATTGCTATGGTGTGGTAAATCTAAAGATGTTGGTTTGTTCATTCCATGGATAGTTTAATATTTAGAATTGTGAAGGACCCAGAGAGAAATGGATTCTTTTGGCACCACAGCAAGTAGCAATGTGGATTGTGAGATTTTAACAGAGATTATTTAACACTCATATGTGATTGTCTTGATTAGTAAACTATGAAAGAAAATATTTTTTTTAAAAATCTACATGAATGGCTAAAGCTGACATCAGATAAAGTAGCTGATAAAGTAATTGAACCTCCATAGCCAAGAAACACAACTCACCCAGAGATAAGCTGAAAAGAAATTCATTTATGGAGAAGCTGAATCTGTCAGATCTTTATGCCAAAGTGTTTACAGGTTCCAAGGGAACAACTGGAAACACGAGCAAATGACACTATGAGTGACCTGATTTCTATGGAGAGGTGGGAAGTTTGGAAGATCGTAATCACCAATCTTTGAGACGTGAAGTGTCTAATAGCCACAAGCCATATGTGGATACTACATGTGAAATGGGGACAGTGCAAATGAGACTTCGAATCTTTAATTTTATTTAATTTTCATTAATTTAAATTTAAACAAAAATCTGATATTCTATTCAGCTATTCTAACATTTTTAAGTGTGTTTTGGATAACTCAGACATAAGTGTCTTCATTTTGTTCAAGTGTATATATATATAAATACAGGTCAAGTATACCCAATGACCCAATGAAAATTTAATATCCTAATTGAGAGCCACAGTAAGTAGAAAATATACATCGGATTTTGAAAGCTTGATATAAAAAAGTAAACTATCTCATTAATAATTTTTTAATATTGATTACACGTTGAAATGCTAATATTTTGAAAAACATGGCTAAAGAATATATTTTATTAAAAATAATTTCACTTGTTTGTTTCCACTTTTCAAAATGTACCTACTAGAATATTTAAATTTACATAGTGTATTAGTCCGTTCTCACATTGCTATAAGGAAATATCTGACACAGGGTAATCTATAAAGAAAAGAGGTTTAATCGACTCACATAATTGACTCGATTCCACATAACTGGGGAGGCCTCAGGAAACTTACAATGATGGCAGAAGGCAGCACTTCACAGGGCGGCAGGAGAGAGAATGAGTTTCAAGCAAATAAGGAAGCCCCTTATAAAACCATGAGATCTCATGAGAACTCACTCATTATCAGGAGAACAGCATGGGGGAAACTGCCCCCATAATTCAATTATCTCCACCTAGTCCTGCCCTTGACATGTGGGGATTATTGCAATTCAAAGTGAGATTTGGATGAGGACACAGAGCTAAGCCAAGTTACATAGGTAGCATGCATTATATTTTGATTGGATAGGGCTGCTTAGACAATACTGAACAAGTTGTTGCATAGTAAGTTTATATCCAACTTGCCATGTATTTTTGCCATTACATTGTACATTGAACCAGGACAAACAGAAAATCTTGTATTTAATAATTATTAATAAATTACACAAGGAAGCTGAGGATTTTTATTTGCACACAGAGAGACCTAGAGCAACGGGTACTCTTTCAGAGTCACAGCAAGAGTATATGGGCTTGCTAGCTTTCAGGAACATGGTCTCAAAGAAATGAAGCTACTGTGTTTACCAGCATCTGCTAGTTTGCACCTGTCCCCAGAACATGAAGAGGAAAAACAAAGACAGAAGCAGAAAGAATAAAATAATGGTTCACTTAAAGGGATCTAATAATGTGAGGAGAAATATCAAGATGGCCCTCCTGAAAACTGGCCTTCTTTATGATAAGATGCAAATAATTAAATTTCTGACACTAAAAGTATTTTAGAAATAAAGCAGATGAATATGATCTTTCAGAAAGCTATACAAAAAAATACAGAACTCTTTTGTACCCCAAATTTTTATTATTCAACAATTTCAAAATTTCTCTATAAAATAGAGATAATAGTGGCCAGGGTTTTCCATCAAAAACATAGTTCTCACCTGTAATCCTAGCACTTTGCAAGGCCAAAGTGGCAGATCATATGAGGTCAGCCATGGCCAACATGGTGAAACCCCCTGTCTACCAAAAATACAAAAATTACCCAGACAGGCTGTCAGGCACCTGTAATCCCAACTGTTTGGAAGGCTGAGTCAGGAGAATTGCTTGAACCCAGGAGGGGGAAGTTGCAATGAGCCAAAATCACACCACTGCACTCCAACCTGGGTGACAGTGCTAGACTCTGTCTCAAGAACAAGAACAACAACAACACACATAGTTCTAAGTTAAGTATCACTTTGTTATCCATGAAAACCAGTAAAAGTTTGAAATTTAGACCAGTTGGAAATTTAAGAAAAGTTATGCTTTGGTAGAAAACAATGTGACTTTGTATGATATAAACATTTATTCAAAACATTCAATGCCTTCAATGAAAAAAGTGCTGTGCCAAATACTTTGGAGAAGGCAAATATGAGCTATACAGAAGTACTTTCATCTGATAACAAGCGAATGTCTATTCTCAGGAAATATTCTCTCTAGATTTCATCCACACTCCTCTAACTTTCCTGTCTTCACAACTGTTTCTTGTTCTCATCTTTCCAGGTTCTCTTCTTGGAGTGTGTCACTTCTGAAACTCATGTTGAAATTTGATTCTCAATATGGCCGTATTGAGTAGCTGTTTGCATCATGGGGACATCTTACTGGAGTGAGTGAGTTATCGATCTTCCTGGAATGAATTAGTTCCCATGAGAGCGGGTTGTTATAAAGTGAGCCCAGACTTTCAGGTGTCCCTCTTTTCACACATCTGCTTCCCCTTCTACTTTCTGCCCTGAGTTGAAGCAGCACAAGGCTCTCACCAGATAGGCTGCCTGATCTTGGGCTTCTCAGTCTCTGGAATTGTAAGCCAAGTGAATTTCTTATCTTTATTAAGTCACCCAGTCTCAGGTATTCTGCTATAGCAACACAAAATGACTAAGACGCTCAAATTTCTAGACCTTCATAAAATACATAAGAAAATAACAGAAGTGTTAAAAAAAAAAAGATCCAGGAGGGACCCAAATAGAAATGTATATACTAGAAAAATTATAACAAATCTAATTAAGAAACACTTTTATTGTAATAGCTGAAATTATTATGGTAACCATCCTCTCCCTCCTGACCCTTTTCATACTGCACATTCTATTCAGTGATGGCTGAATAGAGTGTGAAGTATTCTTGCTTCAAAAAGAAAAAAAGACTCACCTGTCAGAAAGAGCTAAAAACATGGATTTAGTACAGCATCTGGCAGATATTTATTAATTATGGCAACTAAAACAGATGAGCAGTAAAGCTTCAAAATCTGTTTTTTCTATAGCCTAGAATGACAATGAATAATAGGTCAAATATTACCCTGGTGATTGATCTTTACTGAAGAAGATTAAAGCAGGCATCTTAAAATTTTCTTTGTTTGAATAGTTGTCTTCTCTTCAAAAGATTTCAGATTAGTTTACTTACTTCCTTATTTAGATGATAAGGTATCATTTTGAAAAGTTGACTGTGATATTTTCATTCATCTTTCTTAAAAAAGATAGAAACTAAGGAAAAATATTGTACCTTATAACAAATCCTCTAACCACAATCCCAATACTATCTACAGATCAAAAGGAGTATAGAAAAAAACATGCAATTACTTAGTATAATATGAGCAAGGGAAGTGTATACATGTTACACACACACACACACACACACACACACACTAAGATCTGTTTATATGACATATCTTACTCAGAAATCTTAATTTATCACAAGAATTTAGGCTTTAATTCTTCAGTGCCATTGCTGTTCCTGGACTTCTATTCCTGTGGCTCAGCTTCTGACTCAGACCACACTCACTCCTTGGAAAATCCAAATGTCATTGAAATTCACCATCATCTTTGTAATCTTTAATGACATGATTCCTTGTTTTTATAGGTTTAAACACATTTAGCATCAATGTGCAATGATCCTTCATTCTCTTCTACCTCCAAAATGCTGTAAAATATATGTGTAAACGTAGGAAAATATATCCACAGTGATATAATATATATGTACCAGTGATTTTCAGGAGTAGTTAAACAAAGGTTAGGATACTTAGTTCAGAAAATCTCAAAGCCTTACATTTGCTAGATTTTCGTAATGCAATCTCTGACAATAGTGACTATAGGATTTTTCTGAAAACTATCAATAGGAAAATTTTGTAGATTAGTAAAATCTCTGGGTTGAATGGTTCTCACTTACTCTATAAAATTTTCCACTTGATGTTTGCAAATGTACTCATAATTTTACTTCTAATAAATTTAATTCAGTACTTATTTTACATCTCCAATTTTCAGAGTATTGTGCTAGGTACTTTAATGAACAGGGAAAACAGAAGCCTTTCCTCTGAGGACTTGTCATCCAAACTGAAAGGCAGGATAGAAATATGTAGTGAGGTTTCCAAGACAAACGCAAGTGGCAATTTTATGGGATGGATTCCCACTCCCTCCTTTCCTCCACATGTTTCATCTTTATTTATATTAGTTAATTTACATGAGGGCTTTCAGTAGTTTTGTCTAAGAAGAAAGGGCAAAGAAGACAGAAAAGTTGTTTTGTGCATAAAGCTCATAGGGAAGATATAATAGGAAGAGAAATTGAAGATACAGCACAGATTTCTAAAAGAAACCATTTTTGAGCCTTTAAAGCAAGTGATATTAAAAATAGAAAACTGAGATAATTTTTCCAAACTAGATTATATGACACTTGCAACATAAAGTAATGGCATAGGCAAGGGAATGCAAACAATATAATTTGACATGGATATGGAGAAATAAGACCATTTTTAACTTCCTATTCTTTTCTAGAAATTACAAAAGTTTTGACTTACTAAGAGCTCAAATAATCCATCAGAGGAAACTCCAATGCTTAAAAGAACTGCAGGGAAAAGCACAACACCCATTAAGAAGCCTTCTCATAGCAGTAGTGTCTGTATTGAGGCATCACTTTCAAATGGCTAGTGCAGAAAAACCTGAAGAATCTTGGTTCTAAGCTCATCACTATGCTGCTTGGCATCCCCAAAATAACAAAGTTGCAGGAATGTGCACTGAAGTCCTATAGTGATATATGCAAGGTTGAACTAATGAGCTATTGAAGTCCACAGATGAAGTCCTGGGATACTCAGACTACAAAGTTCTGAAACAATGATAAACAACTTAGAATGGAATATAGTTAAGTACAGCTAAGTACAAAACTGTGTGGCAGGAACTTCATATATTGCAAAATTTCGGAGACAACCGAAGGCTGGAGGAGTCAGTACAAGTTTTTGAAAGTGTTAATAATAACATGGGACATTGAAGGATGGTAGCATTTGTTTATATAGTGAAACAGGAGATGTTTCAGATAAGTTAAATATAATTGTTTTAAATTGCAGCTGTGATGCAGTGGTAGCAACTTGACTAGATCTGTTAGCCCTTTACTTTTCAAAGAAAACCAATCCAGTAGAATATGTCTTGTCTTTCCTTTACTAATTGGTTTGGTTATTCAGCAAATCATTGAGCACTAACCACAACACTAAATAAGGAATCTGTAAATGTACAAACACATCTGTGCCGTCAAAGAGCTCACAGTCTAGTGGGAGAAGACAAACATAAGAAAAATTACAAGACAAAGGGCTAAATTCAGTGAGAGAGGTCTGTACACAATGCTATGGACCAATTTCCACTCTCAATTCCTGTGAAAGACAGAACAAGATAGACATGCTTTAATCATGTGATATTGACAACCCATGCCTTAAGGCAAATGGATTTGGAGAGAGAAGAAATTATGACAAAAAACTGGCAATAATTCATAGCCTGTTGCAATAATTCATAGCCTGTTGCATAAGCCTTGTATATTTTGTAACTCAAGAAAAGGAAGACATGGAAGATGGAGCAGATACAAGTAGAGAAACAAAGATGCCAATAGCACTGAAAATAAGAAAAACCCTGCCTCAGTTTTCCATAGACTCATATCCCACTTCTAGTTCGTCAGAGGACCAGCTGTAGATGTTTCTGCCCTTGAACCATGCATTTGCATTTGAATATGGCCCCACAGTAATTTCTCCATTGACTTAAGATTTATATCAAAACTCTTTTGGAGTTACCCAACTTTTGAGAATTTTTAACTGGCTCCATCACCCACATGTAGTGTCCAGACTTTCTAATTTCTCTTTAAATTCCTAATTCCATCCCATTTACCCCACCATTGTCATCTATTTTATTTTATTTTATTTTTTGTATTTCTTCTCAGTGGCCAATTTTCTTTCCCATTCTAATGTCTGGAAATTTAGCAAATTCTCTTATTGACTTAATTTCTATTGATCCTTGGGGTTTAAGCTTTCTACTAAGCAGCTTTCCAAGTCATTTCCCAAACAAAGATAGTTTCTTCTCTAAAAGTACTAGTATCAATGACTAACATAAAAATTGTTTGGTGTTCATGTGTGTTCATGTATGTGTTTGTGTGTTTGTACATTTGAACAAAAAGAAATCAGTAATAATGCATATCAAAGTATTGATGGTTATATCTAAGAAGTTGAGGACAAATTCTACTTTTTCAGACACAAATATTTTGTTTAAAATATGAATTCTTCATGTAATAAAAATATTTTCAGACAAATATTTTATTTAAAATATGAATTCTCCATGTAATAAAAATTATTTTCCAAAATTATTTGTGTAATTGTTATTCTTTATGCAGTATGTAATAAATTTAACTTTTTATTGTAATAAAAGATTATATAAATAGAAAGCATAAATACAGAAAAAGACAGAGCTTTCGGCCAAAAAAGGAAAGAAAATTTATACAATTATGACAGAGATAAAAAGATACTTTATGTAGCAGTGAAAAACAGCTTTTGAGAAACAAAAAAGAAAACTAATAGAATAAAACAGAGAGTTCAGAATCAGATACGTGCACATATGGAAACAGTCCATGATAAAGTTGTACCATGAATCAATAAAGAAACAGATTGTTTAATAGATGTCTTAGCCCATTTTTGCAGAATATCTGAGACCAGATCATTTACAATGAACAAGAATTTATTGGCTCACATTTCTCGAGGCTGTGAAGTCCAACATCAAGTGCAGGCATCTGGCAAGGGTCTTTGTGATATGTCATCCCATGGTAAAGGTAAAATGTCAAGAAAGAACGAGAGTGAGCCCAGGCATGGTGGCTCATGTCTGTAATCCCAGCACTTTAGGAGGCCGAGGCGGGCAGATCAACTCAGGTTGGGAATTGAAGACCAGCCTGGCCAACCTGGTGAAACCCTGTCTCTACTAAAAATACAAAAATTAGCTGGGTGTGGTGGTGCACGTCGGGCATCCCAGCTACTCTGGAGGCTGAGGCAGGAGAATCTCTTGAATGTGGGGAGGCACAGGTTGCAGTGAGCCGAGATTGTGCCACTGCACTCCAGCCTGGGCAACACAGTGAGACTCCAGAGAGAGAGAAAAAGAGAGAGAGAGAGAGAGAGAACATGAGAGAGAAAGAGAAAGAAAGAAAGAAAGAAAGAAAGAAAGAAAGAAAGAAAGAAAGAAAGAAAGAAAGAAAGAAAGAAAGAAAGAAAGAAAGAAAGAAAGAGAGAGATAGAGAGAGAGAAAGAAAGAAAGAGGAAAGAAAGAGAAAAAGAAAAAGAAGGAAAGAAAGAAAGAAAGAAAGAAAGAAAGAAAGAAAGAAAGAAAGAAAGAAAGAAAGAAAGAAAGAAAGAAAGAAAGAAAGAAAGAAAGAAAGAAAGGAAAAGAAAAGAGAGAAAGAGAGAAAGAGAGAAAGAAAGAGAGAGAGAAAGAGAGGCCTAGACTTTTATATGGCCACCAATTCCACCTACGAGGGTAGAAACCTCACGGCCTAATCTCTCAAAACTTCCACCTCTAAAAACTAGTACAATGGCAATTAAATATCAACAAGAGTTTTGGAGAGGACAAACTGAAACCAGAGCAGTAGATAATATTATGAAAATAATATTCTCTACCATATGGAGAAATATGTAACTGGAATTCTATATATTAACAAACAAAAATTATCTCTAAAGACAACAGTGAAAGATTAAACTTTAAAAATAATTTTAAATAAAATTTATTTGTGTCATAGACTTCTTTTTTTTTTTTTTTTATTATACTTTAAGTTCTAGGGTACATGTGCATAACGTGCAGGTTTGTTACATATGTATACTTATGCCATGTTGGTGTGCTGCACCCATCAACTCGTCAGCACCCATCAATTCATCATTTATATCATGTATAACTCCCCAATGCAATCCCTCCCTCCTCCCCCCTCCCCCCTCCCCATGATAGGCCCCAGTGCGTGATGTTCCCCTTCCCGAGTCCAAGTGATCTCATTGTTCAGTTCCCACCTATGAGTGAGAACATGCGGTGTTTGGTTTTCTGTTCTTGTGATAGTTTGCTAAGAATGATGGTTTCCAGCTGCATCCATGTCCCTACAAAGGACGCAAACTCATCCTTTTTTATGGCTGCATAGTATTCCATGGTGTATATGTGCCACATTTTCTTAATCCAGTCTGTCACAGATGGACATTTGGGTTGATTCCAAGTCTTTGCTATTGTGAATAGTGCCGCAATAAACATACGTGTGCATGTGTCTTTGTAGTAGAATAATTTCTAATCCTTTGGGTATATACCCAGTAGTGGGATGGCTGAGTCATATGGTACATCTAGTTCTAGATCCTTGAGGAATTGCCATACTGTTTTCCATAATGGTTGAACTAGTTTACAATCCCACCAACAGTGTAAAAGTGTTCCTATTTCTCCACATCCTCTCCAACACCTGTTGTTTCCTGACTTCTTAATGATTGCCATTCTAACTGGTGTGAGATGGTATCTCATTGTGGTTTTGATTTGCATTTCTCTGATGGCGAGTGATGATGAGCATTTTTTCATGTGTCTGTTGGCTGTATGAATATCTTCTTTTGAGAAATGTCTGTTCATATCCTTTCCCCACTTTTTGATGGGGTTGTTTGTTTTTTTCTCGTATATTTGTTTGAGTTCTTTGTAGATTCTGGATATTAGCCCTTTGTCACATGAGTAGGTTGCAAAAATTTTCTCCCATTCTGTAGGTTGCCTGTTCACTCTGATGGTAGTTTCTTTTGCTGTGCAAAAGCTCTTTAGTTTAATTAGATCCCATTTGTCAATTTTGGCTTTTGCTGCCGTTGCTTTTGGTGTTTTAGACATGAAGTCCTTGCCCATGCCTATGTCCTGAATGGTACTACCTAGATTTTCTTCTAGGGTTTTTATGGTATTAGGTCTAACATTTAAGTCTCTAATCCATCTTGAATTAATCTTCGTATAAGGGGTAAGGAAAGGATCCAGTTTCAGCTTTCTACTTATGGCTAGCCAATTTTCCCAGCACCATTTATTAAATAGGGAATCCTTTCCCCATTTCTTGTTTCTCTCAGGTTTGTCAAAGATCAGATGGCTGTAGATGTGCGGTATTATTTCTGAGGACTCTGTTCTGTTCCATTGGTCTATAGCTCTGTTTTGGTACCAGTACCATGCTGTTTTGGTTACTGTAGCCTTGTAGTATAGTTTGAAGTCAGGTAGCGTGACGCCTCCAGCTTTGTCCTTTTGACTTAGGATTGTCTTGGCAATGCAGGCTCTTTTTTGGTTCCATATGAACTTTAAAGCAGTTTTTTCCAATTCTGTGAAGAAAGTCATTGGTAGCTTGATGGGGATGGCATTGAATCTATAAATAACCTTGGGGAGTATGGCCATTTTCACGATATTGATTCTTCCTATCCATGAGCATGGTATGTTCTTCCATTTGTTTGTGTCCTCTTTGATTTCACTGAGCAGTGGTTTGTAGTTCTCCTTGAAGAGGTCCTTTACATCCCTTGTAAGCTGGATTCCTAGGTATTTTATTCTCTTTGAAGCAATTGTGAATGGAAGTTCATTCCTGATTTGGCTCTCTGCTTGTCTGTTGCTGGTGTATAAGAATGCTTGTGATTTTTGCACATTAATTTTGTATCCTGAGACTTTGCTGAAGTTGCTTATCAGCTTAAGGAGATTTTGGGCTGAGACGATGGGGTTTTCTAAATATACAATCATGTCATCTGCAAACAGGGACAATTTGACTTCTTCTTTTCCTAACTGGATACCCTTGATTTCTTTCTCTTGCCTGATTGCCCTAGCCAGAACTTCCAACACTATGTTGAATAGGAGTGGTGAGAGAGGGCATCCCTGTCTTGTGCCAGTTTTCAAAGGGAATTTTTCCAGTTTTTGCCCATTCAGTATGATATTAGCTGTGGGTTTGTCATAAATAGCTCTTATTATTTTGAGGTACGTTCCATCAATACCGAATTTATTGAGCGTTTTTAGCATGAAGGGCTGTTGAATTTTGTCAAAAGCCTTTTCTGCATCTATTGAGACAATCATGTGGTTCTTGTCTTTGGTTCTGTTTATATGCTGGATTACGTTTATTGATTTGCGAATGTTGAACCAGCCTTGCATCCCAGGGATGAAGCCCACTTGATCATGGTGGATAAGCTTTTTGATGTGCTGCTGAATCCGGTTTGCCAGTATGTTATTGAGGATTTTTGCATCAATGTTCATCAGGGATATTGGTCTAAAATTCTCTTTTTTTGTTGTGTCTCTGCCAGGCTTTGGTATCAGGATGATGTTGGCCTCATAAAATGAGTTAGGGAGGATTCCCTCTTTTTCTATTGATTGGAATAGTTTCAGAAGGAATGGTACCAGCTCCTCCTTGTACCTCTGGTAGAATTCAGCTGTAAATCCATCTGGTCCTGGACTTTTTTTGGTGGGTAGGCTATTAATTGTTGCCTCAATTTCAGAGCCTGCTATTGGTCTATTCAGGGATTCAACTTCTTCCTGGTTTAGCCTTGGGAGAGTGTAAGTGTCCAGGAAATTATCCATTTCTTCTAGATTTTCTAGTTGATTTGCGTAGAGACGTTTATAGTATTCTCTGATGGTAGTTTGTATTTCTGTGGGGTCAGTGGTGATATCCCCTTTATCATTTTTTATTGCATCTATTTGATTCCTCTCTCTTTTCTTCTTTATTAGCCTTGCTAGCGGTCTGTCAATTTTGTTGATCTTTTCAAAAAACCAACTCCTGGATTCATTGATTTTTTGGAGGATTTTTTGTGTCTCTATCTCCTTCAGTTCTGCTCTGATCTTAGTTATTTCTTGCCTTCTGCTAGCTTTTGAATGTGATTGCTCTTGCCTCTCTAGTTCTTTTAATTGTGATGTTAGAGTGTCAATTTTAGATCTTTCCTGCTTTCTCTTGTGGGCATTTAGTGCTATAAATTTCCCTCTACACACTGCTTTAAATGTGTCCCAGAGATTCTGGTATGTTGTATCTTTGTTCTCATTGGTTTCAAAGAACATCTGT
This sequence comes from Rhinopithecus roxellana, assembly GCF_007565055.1. Classification (NCBI taxonomy): domain Eukaryota; kingdom Metazoa; phylum Chordata; class Mammalia; order Primates; family Cercopithecidae; genus Rhinopithecus; species Rhinopithecus roxellana. Next base: position 54,458,224 of record NC_044553.1, on the reverse strand, counting down.
ATTTCCGCTTTCATTTCGTTATGTACCCAGTAGTCATTCAGGAGCAGGTTGTTCAGTTTCCATGTAGTTGAGCGGTTTTGATTGAGTTTCTTAGTCCTGAGTTCTAGTTTGATTGCACTGTGGTCTGAGAGACAGTTTGTTATAATTTCTGTTCTTTTACATTTGCTGAGGAGTGCTTTACTTCCAATTATGTGGTCAATTTTGGAATAAGTGCGATGTGGTGCTGAGAAGAATATATATTCTGTTGATTTGGGGTGGAGAGTTCTATAGATGTCTATTGGGTCTGCTTGGTGCAGAGATGAGTTCAATTCCTGGATATCCTTGTTAACTTTCTGTCTCGTTGATCTGTCTAATGTTGACAGCGGAGTGTTGAAGTCTCCCATTATTATTGTATGGGAGTCGAAGTCTCTTTGTAAGTCTCTAAGGACTTGCTTTATGAATCTGGGTGCTCCTGTATTGGGTGCATATATATTTAGGAGAGTTAGCTCTTCCTGTTGAATTGATCCCTTTACCATTATGTAATGGCCTACTTTGTCTCTTTTGATCTTTGATGGTTTAAAGTCTGTTTTATCAGAGACTAGGATTGCAACCCCTGCTTTTTTTTGTTCTCCATTTGCTTGGTAGATCTTCCTCCATCCCTTTATTTTGAGCCTATGTATGTCTCTGCATGTGAGATGGGTCTCCTGAATACAGCAGACTGATGGGTCTTGACTCTTTATCCAGTTTGCCAGTCTGTGTCTTTTAATTGGAGCATTTAGTCCATTAACATTTAAGGTTAATATTGTTATGTGTGAACTTGATCCTGCCATTATGATATTAACTGGTAATTTTGCTCGTTAGTTGATGCAGTTTCTTCCTAGCCTCGATGGTCTTTACATTTTGCCATGTTTTTGCGATGGCTGGTACCGGTTGTTCCTTTCCATGTTTAGGGCTTCCTTCAGGGTCTCTTGTAAGGCAGGCCTGGTGGTGACAAAATCTCTAAGCATTTGCTTATCTGTAAAGGATTTTATTTCTCCTTCACTTATGAAACTGAGTTTGGCTGGATATGAAATTCTGGGTTGAAAATTCTTTTCTTTAAGAACATTGAATATTGGCCCCCACTCTCTTCTGGCTTGTAGAGTTTCTGCCGAGAGATCTGCTGTTAGTCTGATCGGCTTCCCTTTGTGGGTAACCCGACCTTTCTCTCTGGCTGCCCTTAAGATTGTTTCCTTCATTTCAACTTTGGTGAATCTGGCAATTATGTGTCTTGGAGTTGCTCTTCTGGAGGAGTATCTTTGTGGCGTTCTCTGTATTTCCTGAATTTGAATGTTGGCCTGCCCTACTAGGTTGGGGAAGTTCTCCTGGATGATATCCTGAAGAGTGTTTTCCAACTTGGTTCCATTTTCCCCTTCACTTTCAGGCACCCCAATCAGACGTAGATTTGGTCTTTTTACGTAATCCCATACTTCTTGCAGGCTTTGCTCATTTCTTTTTCTTCTTTTTTCTTTTGGTTTCTCTTCTTGCTTCATTTCATTCATTTGATCTTCAATCGCTGATACTCTTTCTTCCAGTTGATCGAGTCGGTTACTGAAGCTTGTGCATTTGTCACGTATTTCTCGTGTCATGGTTTTCATCTCTGTCATTTCGTTTATGATCTTCTCTGCATTAATTAGTCTAGCTGTCAATTCTTCCACTCTTTTTTCAAGATTTTTAGTTTCTTTGCGCTGGGTACGTAATTCCTCCTTTAGCTCTGATAAGTTTGATGGACTGAAGCCTTCTTCTCTCCTCTCGTCCAAGTCATTCTCTGACCAGCTTTGATCCGTTGCTGGTGATGGGCTGCGCTCCTTTGCAGGGGGAGATGCGCTCTTATTTTTTGAATTTCCAGCTTTTCTGCCCTGCTTCTTCCCCATCTTTGTGGTTTTATCTGTCTCTGGTCTTTGATGGTGGTGACGAACTGATGGGGTTTTGGTATAGGTGTCCTTCCTGTTTGATAGTTTTCCTTCTGACAGTCAGAAGGACTGTCTGTTGGTCTGTTGGAGATTGCTTGAGGTCCACTCCAGACCCTGTTTGCCTGGGTATCAGCAGCAGAGGTTGCCGAAGATAGAATATTGCTGAACAGCGAGTGTACCTGTCTGATTCTTCCTTTGGAAGTGTCCTCTCAGGGGTGTACTCCACCCTGTGAGGTGTGGGGTGTCAGACTGCCCCTAGTGAGGGATTTCTCCCAGCTAGGCTACTCAGGGGTCAGGGACACACCTGAGCAGGCAGTCTGTCCGTTCTCAGATCTCAACCTCCGTTGGGAGATCTGCGGCTCTCCCCAAAGCTGTCAGACAGAGTCGTTCGCGTCTGCACCGGCTCCCGCTACTTCCCCTGTTGGTCTTCAGCTGTGCGCTGTCCCCAGAGGTGGAGACTACAGAGACAGGCAGGCTTCCTTGAGCTGCTGTGAGCTCCACCCAGTTCGAGCTTCCCAGCGGCTTTGTTTACCTACTTAAGCCTCAGCAATGGCGGGCGCCCCTCCCCCAGCCTCGCTGCTGCCTTGTGGATAGATCGCGGCGGACTGCTGTGTTAGCAGTGAGGGAGGCTTCGTGGGCGTGGGACCCTCCCGGCCTGGTGTGGGATATATTCTCCTGGAATGCCTGTATGCTTACAGCGCAGTATTGGGGTGGGAGTTACCCGATTTTCCAGGTGTTGTGTGTCTCAGTTCCCCTGGCTAGGAAAACGGATCCCCTTCCCCCTTGCGCTTCCAGGTGAGGCGATGCCTCGCCCTGCTTCAACTCTCGCTGGTCAGGCTGCAGCAGCTGACCAGCACCGATTGTCCGGCACTCCCTAGTGAGATGACCCCAGTACCTCAGTTGAAAATGCAGAAATCACCGGTCTTCTGTGTCGCTCACGCTGGGAGTTGGAGACTGGAGCTGTTCCTATTCGGCCATCTTGCTCACAAATCCCATAGACTTCTTAAACAAAACTTCAAGAGTGTAATGTATAAGGGAAAATCAATTAACTGAATATACATATTATAAAGGAGTTCTGTTTAATAAAAACATGACAGACAAATTAATAGGTTGTCTTTGTGTGTGTTCTTGCCACGAAGCAGAATTTGTGTACCTGTAGTTTATTCTGTGAAGTGATTTAAAGGATTGAGTTCCTGGGAAGGGAAAAACGGGAAAGGAGGAAACATTCATACAAGCACATATTATCAGTCAGGTCACTATCATGGCCTTCATCCTGTTGGGACCTTTTGAGGACCTGTGTAGAGTGCATTTAAAATTATTTACCCAAGAAAGATGTGATGATTAACTTCATGCTTCAATTTGACAGGATTACAAGGGGCCCAGATATTTTGTCAGACATTTTTCTAGATGTTTCTCTTCCGGTGTTTTTTTCTTTATGAGATTAACTTTAAATCTATAGATTAAATAAAGCAGTTTGCCCTCTGTGTGTGGTCTCCACCCAATTACTTGAAGACCTTTGTAGAACAAAAAGGCTGAGAGAATTCCCCCGAGTTAGAGGGAATTCTTACTATCTGATAGCCTTCAAACTGAGATACCAGCTTTTTCTTCAAACCTGAACTAAAAACATTGGCTGTTTCTGGGTCTCTAGATTGCTGACCTTTGGACTAGAACTGCACCATTGGCTCTCCTGGTTCCTAGGCCTTTGCACTTGGTTTCGAACTATACTTTTGGTTCTCTTTGGTGTCCAGCTTACCAAATCACCCTGCAGATTATGGGACTTGTCAGTCTCTATAATTGTGTGACCCAATTCCTTATAATGATATATATACCTAATAAAATATATAATGATATATGTTTATAGATATATGCATCCTATACACATTCCATATCCTATGGGTTCAGATTATCTGGAGAACACTGGTTAATACAGATTTTTATGCCAAGAATGGTTCTATAGGAACATGATTTTAGGAATGAGTCTACTGAATTGGTTCTGGAATTTCTGGAATTGGCTTTCTAATCTGATTAGGTTTACATATTATTTCCATCACATGATATGTGATTTGGCAAAAGAGATACATAAAATATTGCCATTAGACACTCATAATCAACTATTATAAGCAAGTGTCTGAGCCACTCTGTATATGATACTTTCAAACATTTTTCTCAAACTAACTAGTATAGTGAGATCAGCTATTAGCTACTAAGGTCACTGGATAATGTGGTAGAAGAAAAAGGTGAGCTCAGATATTTGAATTTCTCCTGTAGCAACAGAGCTGAGTTTAGTTAAAACCAAACTCAGAATCTTAGCCCGCAACTGGCTGAAGTACAACACAAGTAATCTCCCAGACTCACAAGGTGTCTGCTGTTCAAGTAAGGGCAGTGATTGGCAAAAAGTGGGATTCTGAAAGTTGAATGAGGTTCTGTGGGAAGACCCTGATGAAGCTGAAGGCATTGAGCCCCTAAATTGAGGAGTCTTTTTTGTCAATGGAAGCAGTCTCCCACCTTGAATGGAAAAGGCCTCTTCACCCCAGTGGAAGCAGCCTCTCTACCTCCAGTAGAAGCAGTCCTTTCACCCCTATCTAAGGAGATTAACCCTGCATTGCCTGAGGAAACTGTGACTTCTCCTAATGCAGTTGCCATGAAAGACAATGCTGAATCTCCTCAGGACCCACCGCCATCACCCTTCTAGCTGATATACATCTAACACCTAGACATTTAAGTAGACTCAAGTCCCACAGGCCCCTAAAGCTGAGATACAAAGTATGACTCAGAAGGAAGTACACTATTGCTCCGAAAGAACAGAGTTTTGTAATTTAAAGAAACAAGAATCTAGGGAATATTAGTGGAAATGAATACTAAGAATGTAGAATAATGGTGGAAGGAACATAAAGTTGAATCAAGCCAAATTTATTTACATAGGCTGACCAAGCAAAGATTTTGCATTTAATGTTACAGCTCAAGGAGTTAGAAAGGGTGTTAACATTTTATTTCTTTGTTTGACTAATACAGGAAGCACAAGGTGGCCACCAGTGAGAGACTTAGAAGTGCCAGACCCTCCTTGGTTAAATGTAAAGGAAGAGATTAAAAGGCTTAGGGAGAATGAAATGTTAAGAGTGGATTTGTCATCTAAAACATCTACTCATGCACTCTAGTAGGGTCAGGAAGACACATCTTTCACCACATCAGTGAGAAATAAATTTGTGAGAGGATCCCCAGCAACCTTGAAGGGCTTTGTGATTACTCTTTTTTGTAGGCCAGATCTTCCAGTGGGAACTGTAGTTTGTAATGAATTGGGAAACTAAATGCCATGGAAATAATTAGATCCTGGGGTGGGTCAGTGGGATTAACTTGATCCTTAGGTCAAGTAGCAGTACTCAGTTTCCAAAGGTGAAGCTATGGACTGAATGTTTGGGTCCCCCACAAACATTCATATGTTGATCGTCCATCCCACAATTTGAGGGTATTCGGAGGTGGAGTCTTTGGGAAATAATTAGGTTTCGATGACATCAGAAGGATAAAGTCCCTATGATGACATCAGTATTCTCGTAAGAAGAGAAAGAGACCTAAGAGCTGTCTCTCTCTCAGGTACATGCACAGAGGAAAGGCCATGTGAGCATCCAACAAGAAAGGAAAGGAAAAGCAAGGAAAATGACCATCACCGAGAGCCAAATATGCCAGCACTTGATCTTGGACTTCCCAGTCTCCACAACTGTGGTAAATAAATGTCTGATGTTCAAGCCATCTAGTCTATAGTATTTTGTTATACCAGCCCCAACTGATCAAGACATACAAAGTGGGTGTGGTTACTATATTAGAGGTCAGTAGAGCCAAAGTATCAATCAGAATACTTACTCATGCAGACCTATGGCATTGGCTAGTTGCTCATGGTGTTCCTCGACCTGAAATAGATAAGAATCCTGCTAAACTCTTCACTTGATCTGTAAAAGTGGAAAAGTTCTAAGTCAAGTGAACAAAAGTCTCATCTGAATCATAAAACAGTCATGGCCTCTCAATTAATTCCCAGACTTGAGCCAGTTTGTAGACCCAGTACTCTTTGAATGAAGGGGTGGTCAGGTCCCTTGAGGAAAGACCCTGGACACTGCCAAAAAATTATACTGTTAATATTTCCCTTGACCATCCTCAAAGGTATCTCTGACCTTTTACCAAGGTAACTGTGCACTAGGGAAAAGAAAATAATCAGAATTTTCATTGATTCTGAATTGACACTTATTTCAGGAAACCTAAACATCACTGTGGTCCATAAGTCAGAGTAGCAGCTTATAGAGGTCAGAGTCAATGGAGTTTTAGCCCAGTGGGCCCCATGGGTTTCTAGAACGCATCCTGTGGTTATTTACTCAGTTTGGACTATGTAATTGGAATATATGTACAAAACTGTTGGCAGGATTCCCACATTGGTTCCCTAACCTGTTGAGTAAGGGCATTCTGGTGGGAAAGAACAAATGGAAGCTGCTAGAACTGTATCTACCTTGGCAAATAGGAATAAAAAAGTAGTGCATTCCTGGAGGGATTGTAGAGATTAATGCCATCATCCAGGGCTTGAAAGGTACAGAGATGATAATTCCCACCACATTTCCATTTAACTCATCAATTTGGTCTGTGCAGAAGACAGATTGATCTTGGAGAATGACAGTGGATTTTCATAAGCTTAACCAGGTGGTGACTCTAATTGTAACTGCTGTACCAGATGTGCTTTCACTGCTTGAATAAATTAACACATCCCGTTACCTGGTATGCAGCTATTGATCAGGCAAGTGCTTTTTTCTTCATATCTGTTAAGAAAGATCACCAAAAGCAGTTTGCTTTCAGCTGGCAAGGCCAGAAACACATGTTCACTGTCCAAACTCAGTGATATATCAACTATCCAGTCTTATGTCACAATTTAGTTTACAGTGATCTTAATAACCTCTCCTTCCATAACACATTACACTTGTCCATTATATTTATGACATTACCCTGATTTGACCTAGTGAGTAAGAAGCAGCAAATGCTCTAGACTTATTGGCAAGACACTTGTGTGTGTTGGAAGGTGAGAAATAAATCCAGCAAAAATTTAGAGGCCTTCTACCTCAGTGAAACTTCTAGAAGTCCAGTGACACGGGCATGTTGAGACATATCTTTTAAGGTGAGGGATAAACTATTGCATCTTGTCCTTCCTACAACCAAAATAATAAAAATACATAATGGGCTTCTTTGGATTTTGGAGAAAATATATTATTAATATGGGTGTGTTACTCCAGCCTATTTGCCAAGTGACTCAAAAGTGCTAGTTGTTGAGGCCCAAAATAAAGTGAAGGCTCTTTAACATGCCCAGGCTGCTGTGCAAACTGCTTTGCCACTTGAGTCATAATATCCAGAAGATACAATGGTATTTGAATTATTAGTGGCAGATAGAAATGCTATTTGGAGTCTTTGGCGGGTCTCTGCAGGTGAATCACAGCTCAGGCTCAGGGGATCTTTGGAGCAAAGTCCTGGCATCCTTTGTGGATAACTACTCTCTCTTTGAAAAACAGCTCTTGGCCTGCTACTGGGCCTTGGTACAGCCCAAATGCTTAACTATGAGCCATGAATTAACATATAACCTGAGCTGCCCATTACAGCCACCACCAAAAAGTGGACAGCTGCAGCATCCCTAAAGGTTAGTGGTGAAGGGAAATCTGGGACATCCATAAAGCTGAGTAGTGAAGGGAAATCTTCCCAGTGAGCAGAATGCTGATCATTGCACCTGGCTGTTCACTTTGCTTGAAAGGAGAAATAGCCAGACATGCAATTATATATAGACTTACGGGCTATGGCCAATGTTCTGATTGGAACATTGAAACTTGGAAGAAACATAATTGAAAAATTGGTGCCAAGAAAATTTGGGGCAAGATATATGGATAGACCTTTCTGAATGGGCAAAAGTAATGTGAAGATATTTGTGTCTTAAGTGAATGCTCACGAAAACATGAACTCACTAGAAGGAGATTTTAATAATCAACTGTATAGGTTAACTTGTTCTTTAGATACCAGTCAGCCTCTTCCCCAACAACCCCTATCATTGCCCAATGTGTTCATGAACAAAGTAGACATGATGGCAGGGATAGAGATTAAATATGGGCCCAGTAACATGGACTTCCACTTACCAAGGCTTACCTGGCTTATGGCCACTGCTAAGTAGTTAAATTACCAGCAGCTGAGACAAACAACAAGTACACAGTATAATGCCAATCCCCAGGGTGATCATGTAGCTACGAAGCTTTCTTATCTACTATCATGGTATTCCATGTAGCATTGCTTCTGGTCAAGAAACTCACTTCATAGGAAAGGAGTTTGGCAATGTGCCCATGCTCATGGAATTCACTGGTCTCACCATGCTCCCCAGCTGAATTGATAGAAAAGTGTAATGGTCTTTAAATGACTCATTAACAGCCCCAGTTAGGTGGTAATATATTGTAGGCTTGTTACAAGGTTCTCCAGGAGATTATATATGCTCAGAAACAGCATCCAATATATGGTATTGTTTATCCCATAGCCAGGATTCTTGGAGTCCAGGAATCAAGGGGTGGAAATGGGGGTGGCACACCTGAGTATTATCCTTATTGATGCAATAGCAAACATTTGCTCTATCCATTTAACTGTACATTGCACTGACCTAGAGATCTTAGTTCCAAAGGGAGGAATGCTTCTACTAGAAAAAACAATATTTCCATTGAACTGGAAGTTAAAATGCCAACTGGCCACTTGGGGCTTCTCAGGCCTCTGAAACAAGAGGCAAAGCAGAAGATTACTGTGCTGGTTGGGGAGACTGATCTAGACTACCAAGAGGAAATTGGACTGCTACTCCACAATGGAGATAAGAAGGAGTATGTCAGGAATACAGCATATCTCCTAGGGTATCTCTTTGAATTATCATGCTCTGTGATTAAGTTCAATGGAAAGCTGCAATAACCCAATGCAGGTAGGACTACTAATGGCCCAGACTCTTTTTTTTTTTTTTTTTTTTTTTTTTGAGATGGAGCGTCACTCTATCGATCAGGCTGGAGTGCAGTGGCACAATCTCTGCTCACTGCAAGCTCCGCTTCCCAGGTTCATGCCATTCTCCTGCCTCAGCCTCCTAAGTAGCTAGGACTACAGGTGCCAGCCACCACACTCCACTAATTTTTTGTATTTTTAGTAGGGACGGTGTTTCACCGTGTTAGCCAGGATGGTCTCAATCTCCCGACCTCGTGATCCACCGGCCTCGGCCTCCCAAAGTGCTGGGATTACAGGCGTGAGCCACTGCACTGAGCCTAATGGCCCAGACTCTTTAGGAATAAAAGTTTGGGCCACTTTACAAGGCAAAAGACCACACTTGGCTGAAATGCTCTCTGAGGTAAAGGGAATACAGAATAGGTCATGGAAGAAGATGGCCAGCCAAGTTGACAAGGGGTGGCCTTGCAAAAGTTAATTTTATGTGTCAATTTGAAAGAGCAATGGGGTGTTCAGATATTTGCTCAAACATTATTCTGGGTGTTTCTGTGAAGGTGTTTTTGGGTAAGATTAACATTTAAATTGGCAAACTGAGTAAAGCAGATTGCCTTCATAATTTGAGGAGATCTCATCCAATTATTTGAAGGTCTGAATAGAACAAAAATGCAGATTCACCTCTGAGTTGAGAACATTCTTCCCACATGACAGCCTTTGAGCTGAGACATTGGCTTTTTTCTGCCTTAGGACTGGAACTACACTATCAGCTCTCCTAGGTCTCCAGCTTGATGACTCACCCCATGGATCTTGGGTCTTACCAGCCTGTATAATTTCAACAGCTAATTCTCTGGAGAACACAGACTAGTACAGCAAAGAAAAAAGATGTATTTACCCTCCATCTCTGGTTCCCCATTGGTCCAGATTTGTCCATGAAATGTTAACTCACGCCCACATTCAAGTTCACACATGCATGTGCCCAGTGGATTCCCACAACTGTGCCACACAGGGAATTGAAAAATCCTCAAAGCAGAAAGTGAAAAATATAGAGTGAAGTTGAGGTAAGATGCTTTGAGACAGAATTGCATAAACTTGCATGGCTGGTATAAAAAGAAGGCTGCATATACAAACATAGCATATATGAGAGGTAGGCTGAGCAGGTGTGAGGCAGGGCCCATCCACTTCATGTGCCACTCAGATAAACTCATGTGCTCCATTAAGTCCAATGCACCACAGAATCCTTCAAACAGGGCCCTGTCAAATTTTCTACAAAAGACTTAATACAGAGAGAAGAAAGCTATCATTCCTGCTATGGATTCTGGTCCTTACACCATAATTATTAGTCATCTTCCTGCCCACCACCCATGCTAAAGGAAGTCGAAGCTAAGGCTGCTGTAACTGACCATTTACAGTTCTCACTGAGTGTGGAAGTACCAAGATATGTATAAGTGAATCTTCTGGGTTTAACACATACTACTCCCTGTCTGCAACCAAAGCATTCTTTGGTTCTTCCTAGTGTTGAGCATAAATTACTCCTACAATACCTTGACTGCTTTCTTTGCCTGGTGTCAACAGATATTCCTCTATGTAACATAATCTTCCACTTCCTCCACTCTTACATTTGTCCACTGGTGCTGACAGCGTATGTTAGTTGGATCTAGCTATTATTTGCAAATGTATGTCATCTCCTCATGGAGAATGTATTGTACATTTCCCCTCAGGCTATGCTACAACTTGATCCTTGTTAATGGTCTGGGAGCAATGAAACAAAATGGAATCTTGAAAAGAAGAAGCATTACTTTGCAAGAAACTTCCTGTCGGTGAGGTCTCTAATAGGCCTCCAAGTGATGGGAGGCTACAGAGAAGATGCTTCTGCCATCCTCTATGGTTCAGGAGCATCTGGAAGTTGAGAATTTTCTAACTTGTCCACCCAAATGTTCCCAAATGTTCCCATTTTGGGTTAGATGATCTCACTCAGTTTCTATTAGGGCCCTGACTTTAACCCAGAAAACCTGTTAGGTCTCTGCATGGCAGCTCTACTAATACTACAGTTTAATCCTGGGCCTGGTTTTCATAACAGTCTGCCTTGTGGATGCATAAAATAAGAATCTAACACCAACATAGAGGTCTTCTTTTAGCCCATACTTTGAGTTGAGAGTTTGTGAATCTGAGATTGTCATTTTTTTCAGGAACCTAAAATCATTAACAAAGATCAACTAACTTCACCATCTTTATAATTACCATTTCCCATCTCCCATCATACAAGTGCCACAAGTGCATAAGGCAGTGCTGGGCATTCTACCTGCACTTTGTTAAAACCAACTACCAGTGAAAGTATAAGTAACTGGATGCTACCACATCTAATAATTATCACCCTGCATTCTTAATACTAACTATTAGGTCCTTGTTGCTTGCTGATGAGTGATTCAGTTTCAGGATTCTGCTCTGAGAGTCTGCTTTCTTAGGAACCCTATGGCATCTTATGTCTTAGCCTGGGTTCCCTTAAAAATACAGATGAAGAAAGAAGGAATTAAGAATAGTTATTTTATTGGGGGAAATAATCTCAGGGAACAGGTATAGTGTCTGAGAAAAGTGAAACAAAGAAAAAGGGAAAATCAATGGAAGGGTGTGTAATCAAGCTAGTTGGTACTTCTCTGATCAACTACCACTTGATGTTTTCCAAGACCTATGAGGAGCCTTGCAGAATGTGCCTCAGAATTGTCCACCCAGGGGCAGAAGAGGAAAGCCTTTATCCAGAGGTTCCTTTTCCCCAGTGGACAAGGGTGTCCTATGGGATGTTTATCCATGTGCATTTTCATGTGGGTACAGGAGTGAGTTCTGGTCAATTACTTGCAGGTAATCCTATGCAACAGAGATGCCCTAGGAGGGAAAGCAAAAGGCACCAAATGCAGTTGAGGCAAGATGCTCTCAGGTTGCACCTTCACAAATCTGATTGTTGCAATGATGAATGGAAGAAATGTAGCCAAGAGGATGTGAGGCAGGGCACAGACATTATCTGATATAGTGATAACCAGATGGAAGAATAATTAACATCTTACAAATGATTGATATCAGAACAATTAAGGAACTTCTGTAAATCAACAACAACAACAACAAAGAAAGAATTCCCATGGAATATTGGACAAAGTTATGAAAAACCCATTTGCAGAAAGATAAAAAGCATTTGAGGAATGATTCAAAGCATTAAGAGAAATGATAAACACTAAGACACAATAAAGTATCACTTAATATCTGGGATTGGTAAAAACGAAAATGCTGAATTTGATAAGGGATGTTGATGAATTGAGAATGGAGTAACCACCATGCTCTGCTGGTGAGCATGTAGCCTGTTGCAGTCCCTGTGAAGAGTAGCTGACACTACTGAGATAAGTGTCTGTATACCCTAGGAACTGGCAAGTGCACTCCTGAGTTTATATTCCAAGGAATTTTCAGACCAAGTCAAAGAGAAAATGCCAGCAAGGTTCTCTGCAGTTTATTTGTTATTTCCAGCAGTGGGAAAATAAACAGGTAAAGTGTGATTAACACCCTATGCAGTATTATGTAACAGTAGGAAGCAACAGATGAGGTGTACATAAAGTGACGTAGAGCATAAAAACAGAGTACTTGGTCACAAAAATATAGAAAATGAGCACAATCTCGTTTAGATACATTAAAGTACATGTACACAAACAATATACATTTTTGGAAGAACACAAAAATAGATATATATAAAATATATAAGAATGACTGCTGAGGAAGAGAATGGGAATTGAGTAGAGGAACAAGAGAACAAGTAATTAAATAATAGAAGTGCATTGCATGTATCAGTAATGATGAAATATGCCATGAGCTAAGGAGTATTACTTACTCAACCTACTGAAAATGAGCCCCAAAAATAAATTTTAAAGTTTTAAATTATAACAGATATGAATAAGTAAAGTTAGAAAAAGAACATTTTTTGTGACAAAAACTCTTCAACATAGAAGTTTCGGTAAATGTGATGGAGTCTGAAAAATGATCAAAAGTGTTAAAAGATAATGAACATCAATAAAATGGAGATAATGAACATTGATCATTCAGCATCAAAGTTTGCTGGTGAAAAGATGGAACAATTTTAAGATGGTGGATCAAAGAAACTATTTCAAATGAAAATCTTTGCTTTATAGCATATTTTCCGCTTCTTTTTTTTTTTTTTTTTTTTTTTTTTTTTTAAGTAGATTGGAGGGCAGAAAACATAAAACCAAAGGAGAATAAAAAACTGAATGTGGTTGAAATTGGTAAGTGTGAATGAAAATTTCTTGGGACTTATTCTTACTTCGTGCATCTTCCACATTAAGGTGTCTCTGCCCCAGCACTCCACTGAGGCTACTCCTCTTTGGGAAGGAACCCTTGCACAGAATTCCCCTCCCATCCACTTACCAGTTAAATCTATGGCTGAGCTGAAGCTTACTGGCTTGTTCATATTTGAAGATACAAATCGAGTTTTAATTACTCTTCAGCAAATACGTTCTTTTAAAAAATTGTATTTGTATTTTAAAGAGAGGTAGAAAAGTCTTGCTCTGAAAAATATGATTCTCTAATGGGAATTTAAGGCCTTCGGGAAAGCAGGTTAGTGTGAAGGGAACATGTTTTATTAGAAGGCAGAGAGTGAAGGAGGACTTCTAAAAATTTCATAACACATGAGATGGGCAACTTCTTATTCTACAAGGCTCAGAGGCCTCATCTATTTCACCCCTCTACAGTTACCTATTCCATGTCATCTATTTTCTATGCCCTATTGCGTGGTTGTATCAGGAATTAGGCAGGCACAAATGAAATAATATGTAGTATTAGAAGTCAACCTGAATATCTCAAGTCAATAGAAATAGCATTTAGAGATGTAAGTCCTGTTTTTGTATTTAAGTTAAACTATGTATAAAATATTTTATCCCCTCTATGTAGAAGAAGAAATTCCAATCTTTGGCCACATTTCTCACAAAGCTTCATATAAAAGAAGGAAGAAGATAAAAAATAATGGTAGTTGATCTGTTTTCTGATTTTATGGTATTTTGTGTGTTTTACAATGTCTCAAGCTTCCTTTGAATTAATATAGAATATGCAAATGAGAATTTAAAACTATGTGAAATTCAGAGTATAGTCGCACAGTTGCATAAAAATCCCAATTAAATATAATTAGTATCTGTCTTGGTATATCAGGCAATACCAGAAAACAATGTATTTTGAATTCTTATATATTTTATTACTTAAATATTTATTTTCAAATAAAGAATAAGAATAATGAGGATTTTTAATCCAAAATAACTTAATCCATGGAAACCATTAGACTAGTGGTTTGTATTTCATGTTCTATCTTAATATTTTATTCTATTGCCTTGATTTTTTGAAGTTGCTGTTTGTGACAATATTTGGCTATGACTGCACACATGAAAAGTTTGTCACAGCTTTTCCTCAATCCTCAAATCTTCTCCCTCAAATAAAACACAAGGGGAGAAAAAACTGCTCAATTTGGTTGTCTGGGCTCTCACACCACCACATATATGGTGTTAGTCCCTTAAAGGCAGCAAACTGTTGATGCATAAAAAACAATATTCTCCAAGTGTAGAGGGTCAAGTAGTGCAAAGATACTTAAAATGATACAGAAGGCCCATGTCTCTACTACCAAAAGAAAAATTACTGAACTGCTGTTTGCAATGCTCTGTTTTTGTATGTAACTTTTCTTGGCAACAGATGCAATATTTATAGTAAAGTCTATCACCGTTTATTAATGTTATACATTAGAGTTATTTGCTACTCTAAAAAGATATGCTAAAATATGCCAAAGCATTTTAAACAAAACAAGAAAAATGAACCGATGATTTATTAATTGCATTTCATTGTTTCATAATAGAATGTGATAAGCCTTGAATAAAACAATGTAAATATATTGATTCCATTTAGCATAATTGTGCTAAAACTATTTATAATGAAGTCTCCAGAGAGTTCTTTCAACTTCATTTTTCCTGAAAATTGTGAGGCTTCTTTTCTCTTTCTTTCCTTCCTTCTGTCATTTTTAAAAATAGTTACTTTCCAGTAATTCATAGACAAGCAGAATAAGAACACAGAAAAAACCTGGATGTGCATATGTCCATAGTAATCATAAACAACTTGTTGATTGGGATTTTACAATTAAGTGTGATTTTAAAAAACATATTGCAGGTATAGTTTATCTTGTATGGTAAATTTGATGCAAGACAAAATTAATTGAAGGACCAGTCTCAAAGTTTTAATAACAGATTGTTAAAATAGGTACATTATTAAACCTAAACCAATGATTCTGCTTGCCAAAAGAAGCAATTCCATCTCATTTTATATACTATATTTTTAATGATTGCATAATAATCCTCAGCTCCGAGGAGCTGATATATGTGAGAACACCCAACAACTCTGTAGCTGAGTTAAATATGGGACTTGTGGGTTTTATCTGTGTTAAAGACACATGGAGCAAGAGATGCACATTTACATAAAAATGTATCTTTTAAAGGCCATACATTTTTTGCACACCTGTTTGTGTTCCTGATACTTCTGAGACTGTTCAGCAGGTGTACTTCATGCTTAATGAGAAGGATCAGTTTATTTTAATACTAAGAAGAAGAGAGTAGAAACAGTGAGGAGATGGCAAAGGAAGAAATGGGCTTAATCGCTTATGAAAATGTCATATTTAAGAAATCAGTATCTCCTATAAGTAGTGAGAAAATGAACTGCTTAATTAATAAGATGGCTAAACAAGAGTAGCCGCATGGAAAACAATTAGAGTGAATTGACTCTTTACACCATACCTCAGGATACATTCCAAAAGGATCTGAGAGTTGAGTGTTAAAAAATAAAATAAAGTAAGTACTAAAAGAAAACATGGATTGATTGCCCTATAATTTGTGTCTGGGGAAAATTTTCCTAACTGTAATTTTAAATACAGAGGAAAAATGACAGATCTTATTAAATTTTTAAGAATGTTTTACATTTACAGTTTTTGCCCATTCAGTATGATATTGGCTGTGGGTTTGTCATAAATAGCTTTTATTATTTTGAGATACATTCCATCAATACCAAATTTATTGAGAGTTTTTAGCATGAAGAGCTGTTGAATTTTGTCAAAGACCTTTTCTGCATCTATTGAGATAATCATGTGGTTTTTGTCTTTGCTTCTGTTTATATGCTGGATTACGTTTATTGATTTGCACATGTTGAACCAGCCTTGCATCCCAGCGATGAAGCCCACTTGATCATGGTGGATAAGCTTTGTGATGTGCTGCTGGGTTCGGTTTGCCAGTATTTTATTGAGGATTTTTGTATTGATGTTCATCAGGGATATTGGTCTAAAATTCTCTTTTTTTGTTGTATCTCTGTCAGGCTTTGGTATCAGGATGATGTTGGTCTCGTAAAATGAGTTAGGGAGGATTCCCTCTTTTTCTACTGATTGGCATAGTTTCAGAAGGAATGGTACCAGCTCCTCCTTGTACCTCTGGTAGAATTCGGCTGTGAATCCATCAGGTCCTGGAGTTTTTTTGGTTGGTAGGTTATTAACTATTGCCTCAATTTCAGAGCCTGCTATTGGTCTATTCAGGGATTCAACTTCTTCCTGGTTTAGTCTTGGGAGAGTGTAAGTGTCCAGGAAATTATCCATTTCTTCTAGGTTTTCTGGTTTATTTGCATAGAGGTGTTCATAGTATTCTCTGATGGTAGTTTGTATTTCTGTGGGGTCGGTGGTGATATCCCCTTTATCGTTTTTTATTGCATCTGTTTGATTCTTCTCTCTTTTCTTCTTTATTAGTCTTGCTAGCGGTCTATCAATTTTGTTGATCTTTTCAAAAAACCAGCTCCTGGATTCATTGATTTTTTGGAGGGTTTTTGTGTCTCTATCTCCTTCAGTTCTGCTCTAATCTTAGTTATTTCTTGCCTTCTGCTAGCTTTTGAATGTATTTGCTCTTGCTTCTCTAGTTATTTTAATTGCGATGTTAGTGTGTCAATTTTAGATCTTTCCAGCTTTCCCTTGTGGGCATTTAGTGCTATAAATTTCCCTCTACACACTGCTTTAAATGTGTCCCAGAGATTCTGGTATGTTGTATCTTTGTTCTCATTGGTTTCAAAGAACATCTTTATTTCTGCCTTCATTTCGTTATGTACCCAGTAGTCATTGAGGAGCAGGTTGTTCAGTTTCCACGTAATTGAGCGGTTTTGATTGAGTTTCTTAGTCCTGAGTTCCTGTTTGATTGCACTGTGGTCTGAGAGACAAGTTTGTTATAATTTCTGTTCTTTTACATTTGCTGAGGAGTGCTTTACTTCCAACTATGTAGTCAATTTTGGAATAAGTGCAATGTGGTGCTGAGAAGAATGTATGTTCTGTTGATTTGGGGTGGAGAGTTCTGTAGATGTCTATGAGGTCCGCTTGGTGCAGAGATGAGTTCAATTCCTGGATATCCTTGTTAACTTTCTGTCTCATTGATCTGTCTAGTGTTGACAGTGGGGTGTTAAAGTCTCCCATTATTATCGTTTGGGAGTCTAGGTTTCTTTGTAAGTCTCTAAGGAGTTGCTTTATGAATCTGGGTGCTCCTGTATTGGGTGCATATATATTTAGGATAGTTAGCTCTTCCTGATGAATTGATCCCTTTACCATTATGTAATGGCCTTCTTTGTCTCTTTTGATCTTTGATGGTTTGAAGTCTGTTTTATCAGAGACTAGGATTACAACCCCTGCTTTTTTTTGTTTTGCATTTGCTTGGTAGATCTTCCTCCATCCCTTTATTTTGAGCCTATGTATGTCTCTGCATGTGAGATGGGTCTCCTGAATACAGCAGACTGATGGGTCTTGACTCTTTATCCAATTTGCCAGTCTGTGTCTTTTAATGGGATCATTTAGTCCATTAACATTTAAGGTTAATATTGTTATGTGTGAACTTGATCCCTTCATTATGATATTAGCTGGTTATTTTGCTCGCTAGTTGATGCAGTTTCTTCCTAACCTCGATGGACTTTACATTTTGGCATGTTTTTGCAATGGCTGGTACTTGTTGTTCCTTTCCATGTTTAGTGCTTCCTTCAGGATCTCTTGTAGGGCAGGCCTGGTGGTGACAAAATCTCTAAGCATTTGCTTGTCTGTAAAGGATTTTATTTCTCCTTCACTTATGAAACTGAGTTTGGCTGGATATGAAATTCTGGGTTGAAAATTCTTTTCTTTAAGAATGTTGAATATCGGCCCCCACTCTCTTCTGGCTTGTAGAGTTTCTGCCGAGAGATCTGCTGTTAGTCTGATGGGCTTCCCTTTGTGGGTAACCCGACCTTTCTCTCTGGCTGCCCTTAAGATTGTTTCCTTCATTTCAACTTTGGTGAATCTGGCAATTATGTGTCTTGGAGTTGCTCTTCTGGAGGAGTATCTTTGTGGCGTTCTCTGTATTTCCTGAATTTGAATGTTGGCCTGCCCTACTAGGTTGGGGAAGTTCTCCTGGATGATATCCTGAAGAGTGTTTTCCAACTTGGTTCCATTTTCCCTGTCACTTTCAGGCACACCAATCAGATGTAGATTTGGTCTTTTCACACAATCCCATATTTCTTGGAGGCTTTGTTCATTTCTCTATACTTCTCTTCATACTTCATTTCATTCATTTGATCTTCAATTGCTGATACTCTTTCTTCCAGTTGATCAAGTTGGTTAAAAATACGGAATGCTTCGCAAATTTGCATGTCATTCTTGCGCAGGGGCCATGTTAATCTTCTCTGTATTGTTCCAATTTTAGTATATGTGCTGCTGAAGTGAGCACTCTATATATTATTATGGAGAAATGTCAGGTGAAAAAATATCAAGGTGGAAAACAATGTGAATGGTATGCCACTGCTGATCTAAGAAAGGGAATATATGAATATATACATATTTAAATTATATTATAATATTTACATTACAATATCATAGAAATATAACATTTATATCATATAATAATAAAAAATATATACTATAAAAAAGCATCAAGCTAAATATATAAAATTTCCCTAGAAGAGGAAGGGATAAATAGAGAGGATTGGTTCTGAAACAGTGAACAATATAGTATCAATGTGTGCTCTTAGACCCTTGTCCTTAACTGCAATTTCTGACTAAATAAAAAACCTGGACATCTTAAGGAAATGGTTAATTTCAGGTCTAAGGTATGAAACATAGAAAATAAACCTAGATCATCTTGAATACCAAAAAGCAATTTACTATCAAAGCCTATTCAGATTATCGCTAATAGGCTCAGGAAAAATATTAAATGGCTATCACTGGCCAAATGATATCAAATGGATATCATTATCCATAAATATAATGTATGCCATTAATTGAAGTACATGAAATGTGTTTACATCCACCACTTTGTGTTGATTCAAAAAAGGAAGGAAGGAAGGAAGGAGGGAAGGAAGGAAGGAAGGAAGGAAGGAAGGAAGGAAGGAAGGAAGGAAGGAAGGAAGGAAGGAAGGAAGGAAGGAAAGAAGGAAGGAAGGAAAGAAGGAAGGAAGGAAAGAAGGGAAATGGGGGAAAAAACTCTTACTGTTCTTTGGAAGACACTAATGAACCAATTCACTTTTCTTTCTTTCTATTTTTATTTTTACATTTTTTGAGTCTCCCTCTGTCACCCAGGCTGGAGTGCAGTGGTGTGATCTCAGCTCACTGTAACCTCTGCCTCACAGGTTCAAGCTATCCCCTTGCCTCAGCCTCCCGAGTAGCTGAGATTATAGTCGCCTGCCACCACACCCAGCTTATTTTGGTATTTTTGGTAGAAACGGAGTTTCACCATGTTGGCCAGGCTGGTCTCGAACTCCTGACCTCAGGTGATAAACCCAACTCAGCCTCCCAAACTGCTGGGATTACAGGCATGAGCCACTGTGTCCAGCCTCAATTCATTTTTTAAAATTACTAAATAAGGGAAAGGATGAAGGAATTATGCTTCTTTATTTTCATCAAAGAAAGATGTATTTGCTAAATTGCAACACTGAAATTTTGGTTAAAAATCTACAGCTCTTAAAAAAAAAAAGAAAGAAAAGCTGAGAAATAATGACTTAAGCATGCCACTAAAGTTAGAAAAACAAAAATTACAGGTTCTAAATCCTTGCAGAATCACCACACTGTCTTGCACAATGGTTGAACTAATTTACACTCCCACCAATAGTGTAAAAGAGTTTCAATTTCTCCACATCCTCTCCAGAATCTGTTGTTTCCTGACTTTTTTTTTTTTTTTTTTTTTTTTTTTTTGGAGACGGAGTCTCGCTCTGTCGCCCAGGCTGGAGTGCAGTGGCCGGATCTCAGCTCACTGCAAGCTCCGCCTCCCGGGTTTACGCCATTCTCCTGCCTCAGCCTCCCGAGTAGCTGGGACTACAGGTGCCCACCACCTCGCCCGGCTAGCTTTTTGTATTTTTTTTTTTTTTAATAGAGACGGGGTTTCACCGTGTTAGCCAGGATGGTCTCCATCTCCTGACCTTGTGATCCACCCGTCTCGGCCTCCCAAAGTGCTGGGATTACAGGCTTGAGCCACCGCGCCTGGCCTGCCTGACTTTTTAATGATTGCCATTCTAACTGGTGTGAGACGGTGTCTCATTGCAGTTTTGATTTGCATTTCTCTAATGACCAGTGATGATGAGCTTTTTATCATGTTTGTTGACTTCATGAATGTCTTCTTTTGAGAAGTGTTTGTTCATATCCTTCACCCACTTTTTATTAGGGTGTTTGTTTTTTTCTTGTAAGTTTGTTTAAGTTCTTTACAGATTCTGGATATTAGCCCTTTGTCAGATAGATAGATTGCAAATCTTTCTCCCATTCTTTAGGTTGCCTGTTCACTCTGATGATAATTTCTTATGCTGTGCAGAAGAAGCCTTTTAGTTTACTTATATCCCATTTGTCAATTTTGTCTTTTGTTGCCATTGCTTTTTGTGTTTTAGTCCATTACTGGATATATACCCAAAGGATTATAAATCATTCTACTATAAGTACACATGCACAAGCAGGTTTATTGCAGCACTGTTCACAATAGCAAGGACTTGGAACCAACCCAAATGCCCATCAGTGATAGACTGGATAAAGAAACCGTGGAATACTATGCAGCCATAAAAAAGAATGAGTTTAGGTCCTTTGCAGGGACATGGATGAAGCTGGAAACCATCATTCTCAGCAAGCTAACACAGGAACACAAAACCAAACACCATACGTTCTCACTTGTAAATGGGAGATGAACAATGAGAACATAGGGACACAGGCAGGGGAACATAACACACGGGGGCCAGTCAGGGGGTGGGACTAGGGGAGGGACAACATTAGGAGAAATACCTAATACAGATGATGGGTTGATGGGTGCAGCAAACCACCATGACACATGTATACCTATGTAACAAGCTGCACGTTCTGCACATGTATCCCAGAACTTAAAGTATAATATATATTAAAAAAAAAGAAAAAGAAAAATTAAATGCACGGAGAGTTGAATGAGATAATAAACCTAAAACCCAAAACCTCCAAAAACAAAAACAAAAACAAAAACAAAATACGTTAGCGATGATCTACACTGCAGGGACAAAACTTTTCAGGAGTAAATATAAAATGAAAGGACTAATAAAATGAAAAGACACACAGGCAGTAAATATTTTATTTTAATGATGTTATACATATATATATATATAATCAGGCCAGTAAAAAAATATTGAAAATAAATATTATGGCATAAAAAAGGAAAAAATAGTGAAGTAATGCTTTTTTAATTACATCAATACATTTTATTGTAAAAAGAGAAAAACTTGTACCTATGGATTTTGTTGCAGTAATGAAAAATATTACAGTTAATAACAAGGGGCAATTAAAATTTTAAAGAAAACATTTAAAAAGGAGAAAACATTTTTACTTTAAAGCTGTTATCAAATTCCATGTAACATTTCAGGTTTAAATGAAATTTTTTCACTTCACAAAAGTAACCTTACACCTAGCACTTCACACTTTATTTCACTATTTAAAATTTTAAACAAAATAAGGACTCCAAGTGTAACCTAGAATGACAGAAATGAAATAACTTGAGCTCTATGCCTTGTCATTATTTATCTTGAACCTGCTGTATAACAGGAACATGTAAACCATTGCAATTGGGAGCACAAATTGTCTGAAATAAGATGTAATAACCCTAAACTCTTATGAATCTATTCTCCGAATGAAGTCATTTAACTAAATCTACATGTGTCACAGGTAGACTGTACAGGTTACCCTATTACCTTCCAGGCCAAAAACAATGTTGAATGATGCAAATAGTAAGCACATAGTAATTTGGAATTTTCTGTGTTTTTGAAATTCAACAGTAACCACAGCAATCATTTAGATGGTAGGACCACAAAGTAATTTTTAATAGAGGAGTATTTTATCACTGATATTGTTTAGGATTGCCAGTCCATGATGATAATAAAAAGCACATCAACTTTTAGTCAGTTTTATCTAGTGTTTTATCTTCTGCAAACCATGCTTTTTCTTGTATCCAGGCAAGACCACTCCCACAACCCCATTTACTATATGCTGCTGCTGCAAATAAAAATACTTTATAAACTAGTAAAATGGAAAAATAAATTTCACAAAGTGAAGTCACGAATAAATAATATTAGGAATAAAAAAGATAGATACAACTATATATATCTCATAGCAGTTAAAAAGATAACAATACTCTGAACTGCATGACAAAAAATTTGAAAATTTAAATCTAATAAAAAAACCCAGTAAAATACAGCTTCTGAAAACTAAGAAAGAAAAAGAACACTTTGATAGGAAATTAAATTAAATGCTAATTTTTTTCACACTAATCATTCAGGGTTAATGACAATTTATGCCAGATCTTCAAAGTACTAGTCACTCCAGTTCTTCAGCTAACTTTTTCAGAAGATTCAAAAGGAGAAACCTCCCAGGTCATTCCCTGGGATCAGTATAACTTTGAAACCAAACTCATCAGTATAAGAAAAAGAAAAGAATAGCATTATTTGTGAATATAAATGCAAAATATTAACAAACTGAATATAGAAGTGTATAAGAAAATGTATCATGACCAAGTAGAATTTAACCCAATATAAGAGTTATTTGATTATAAAGAAAATATCCCTACATCATATGCAAAAATGTTTTAAGAAAATTCAACATGTATTTATGATTTTTAAAAATATGCTTAGCAAACTAAGAATAAGAGATAACTTCCTTAAAAGGCACTACTATGGTTTGAATATTTATGCCCTCCAAAACTCATGTTGAAATTTAATCCCCAGTGTGACAGTATTGAGAGGTGGGGCCTTTAACAGATGACTGGTTCTTTTTTTAATTCTTAATTTTTGTGGGTACATAGTGTATATATTAGATCATGAGGGCAAAGCCCTCATGAATGGATTAATCCATTTATTGATTATTAATGGGTTAATCAATTAATAAGTTATCACGGGAGTGGCACTGGTGACTTTATAAGAAGAGGAGATACCTGAGCTAGCACATGCAGCCCCTTCACCATGTGCTGATCTGCACTACCTCAGGACTTTACAGAGTCCCATTAGCAAGAAGGCCCTCACCAGAGGTGGACCCTTGATGTCAGACTTCCCGGTCCCCGTAACTGCAAAATATACGTTACTTTATAACTTCTGGTATTCTGTTGTAAGCAAGAAAGAACAGAATAAAACAGCTACCTATTAAAAACCTATAGAAAATGTCATTTTTTAATACGGAAACTTTGAAAACACACCCTTAAAAATTAGATACGAGTCAAAAATGCATGCTATAACCACACTAACAGATCTTAATAGTAAAGTAATCAGATGAGAAATGAAGCTAAGTACCTGAGAATGGAGGGGGTAGAAATAAAACGGTCATTATGTATGATTGTCTACGTTGAAACCCCCTAAAAAAATAGCTATGAATAGATCATTAAAAAATAAGTTCAGCAAAATGAAAAGATACAAGGTAAATATTCCAAAACCAATTCAAATGTTTTGCATCAGTAACAAAATAATCATAATTAGCTATCATTTACAATAACAAAAATTATATATTAATGAGGACAAAATAACCAAGCATATTTAAATCCTTTGTGGAGGAAGTTATAAAATTTATTGAAAGATCTTAATGAAGAACTAATAAATGGAGAGATATGCTATGTTTATTGATAGAAAAACTTAATATCATAAAGATACAGATTTTCCATATATGTATATATATTCAATGCAATTCATATAAAAATCTCGACAATATTATTTAAAGAAACTTCACAAGATGATTTAAAATTTGTTGGAAGAGCAAAGCGTCAAGTACAGCCAAAATATTCCTAAACAGGATTAATGTGGAAAATTAACCCACCAAGATTTCAAGAATTATCATAAATTTCAAGCATTTAGGATAGTTTGATGTTTAAATAATGGTAAACAAAGAGATCAATGGGGCTAAATAGCCAATGTATAGATACATGCTTAGACACGGAACTTTAATAGATGATAAATGTGAATATAGGATAATGCCCTAAAAGATGCTCAATCAGTTATTTATGTGGGAGAAAAAAATTGAATCCAACCTCACACTACACACACACAAAAACAATTCCAAGTGGAGCAAGGATTTCAATATGAAAAGTGTAATTTTAACATTTTTAGATTTAAAATATAGGGAAACAGCTTTATAACTTTAGGATATGGATAAAAATGAAAACTAGAAAATCCGCAACCCTGAAGAATAATACTGATATTTACAACTACATTGAAAGTTTAAACTTATGTTCATCAAAAGCCATTCCTAAAGGAGTTGTAAGATTAGCCACGAAGTGAGAGAGAATAATTGCAACACATGTAATTGACAAAAGCAGTATCTAAAATACATACCAGATTTTTGATTCCTCTAAAGCAAAAACAAAAGTAGGAAAGATACATGAACAGGAATTTCAGAGGAGTTGAAATACGTATAGCAATAACCCATGGAAAATGAAATGCAATGTCATTATTAATCAGTGTCATGTCGATTAAGTCAACAATGAGATACTCTTCAAAAAACCTACTTTCTTAAAAAAACAGCAATTCTGGTAGTCCCAAAAATTGAAGATGTTAATAAGTGGAGACGCTTATATGTTGTTAAGATGACAAACTACTTTGGAGACAATTTTGTATTATTTTGTAAAATTGAACATGTGCACATGATACTGCACAGCAATTCTACTGCTGAAGATAATCTCTAGAACCACTTTGGGACATGTATACCAAAAAACAACCATAAGAATGTCTACAGTCTCAATTGGGAAACAGTAAAACACTAGAAACAATCCAAATGTTCAATGACAGGAGAGGGAATAAATAAATGGCTAAATTAAATTATATACGGCAGGGAAAATAAATTGAACAACCACATGGATGAAACTTTAAAACAGTTTGAATAAAGGCATTCAATTCCAGTTTACTATTATATATTGTATCATTTTGATAAAGCTTAAAAAAGTAAACTATAATAACTTTTTTGATCTTATACATATAATAAAACTGATTTTTATAAAGCAAAGAAATAGTACTTGCATATGAGAAAGGAGGCAGTGAGATAGGATGGACTGGGATTGAGGCCATATTCATGATGTTCCAGATGTTACATTGATGTTCTAGTGTAACACTCAAGGTAATATCTAGAAGATCATCTTGTTTTATCTTTGTTTTATTATCATTATGCTTTATAATCTTCATATATGTAATTCAGTCTTACATTGTTCAAATGGTGGAATACAATTAAGATTATAATATACATATAATTAATAATAAGAAGAAGAAGAAAGAAATGAGGATGGAGGGATAATAATATAAATACTCATCATACCTCTGAACATTTATTGTTTCATTAGGAAGGAGGAGAGGCAATGAGCACAATTCAGGAATTCCTTCTTGGTCGTAAATTAAACATATGGGAAGGTAGGTTTCAGAGCATTATGATGTCTATTCTTGTTTAGTGTATCACATGGGTGTGTCCTGATTCAAAAATTTTAATAGAAATAGTAGGGGAGGCCGGGCGCGGTGGCTCAAGCCTGTAATCCCAGCACTTTGGGAGGCCGAGACGGGCGGATCACGAGGTCAGGAGATCAAGACCATCCTGGCTAACCCGGTGAAACCCCGTCTCTACTAAAAAATACAAAAAACTAGCCGGGCGAGGTGGCGGGCGCCTGTAGTCCCAGCTACTCGGGAGGCTGAGGCAGGAGAATGGCGTAAACCCGGGAGGCGGAGCTTGCAGTGAGCTGAGATCCGGCCACTGCACTCAGCCCGGGAGACAGAGCGAGACTCCGTCTCAAAAAAAAAAAAAAAAAAAAAAAAAAGAAATAGTAGGGGAAAGTTGTCTGTAGAGAAAATAATGTAGTTTAAAAAAATAATATTAGGAATACAACTTTGGAATATGAGAAAAGTAAAATATAAATTTTACTAAGGCTCTAGATATAGCTATAATTTACAAGACACACAGAAGACAGCACAACATATTGACACAATGAGGAAGACAAATAAGGCTGTCCAAAAAATAAAATGCATTGTGAAAAAAAGGAGCAGAGTAACTCATAGTTTAAAATAACATTGAATTGCAACTTACGGGCGAACTCTAATATATGGACCTTATTTAGATCTTCATTCGAAGTGTTGCAGAAACTTACCAGAAAAGAGGAGGAATTTGAATGCTGGATTTTATCGATGATTATTTGATGTACTGTTTGATACATTAGATTGTTTCTTTTGATGTATTAAATCATTACTATTTAATTATTTAACCTGTGATAATGGTAATGTGATTTTTTTTTTTCTTTTTTGAGATGGAGTCTCGTTCTGTCTCCCAGGCTGGAGTGCAGTGGCCTGATCTCTGGCTCACTGCAACCTCCGCCTCCTGGATTCAAGCTATTCTCCTGTCTCAACCTCCCAAGTAGCTGGGATTACAGGCACACGCCACAACGCTCGGCTAATTTTTGTGGTTTTAGTAGAGACGGGATTTCACTGTGTTGGCCAGGCTGGTCACGAACTCCTGACCTCAAGTGATACGCTCACCTCGGCCTCCCAAAGTGTTGAGATTACAGGCATGAGCCACTGCCCCTGGCCGGTTCTGTAATTTTTATGAGACCATAGTTTTTGGACATAAATGCTAATATATTTATGGATGAAATTATAAAATATTGAGTATATGCTTAAAAACAATTCTGAGGCCGGGTGCGGTGGCTCATTCTTATAATCCCAGCACTTTGGGAGGCTGTGGCAGGCGGATCACCAAGTCAGGAGTTCAAGACCAGCCTGACCAACACAGTGAAACCCTGTCTCTACTAAAAATACAAAAATTAGCTGGGCGTGGTGGTGCATGCCTATAATCCCAGTTGATTGGGAGGCTGAGGCAGGAGAATCGCTTGAACCCGGGAGCTGGAGTTTGCAGTGAGCCACAATCAATGCACTCCAGCCTGGGCACCTGGGCGACAAAGCTAGACTCCGTCTCAAAAAACGAAAGTAAACATAAAAAAAATTGAGAAGTAGATAGAAACATAAATGCCACAAATTGGCCCTGTATTTATATCCGTGGAAGTTGGGGATGAGTACATGGAGATTCTTTATTCCACATGTTCTTTCAACAGTGGATATGTTGAAATTTTTCATCGTAACATGCTAAAATTAAAAGTAAAATACGTATTTGCGTGTATAATATCTATCCCATTCATTTCTCATAACACTGAAGAAAGCAGAGCACTGTTTACTATCTTTTTTTTTCTTTTCAGAAGAAAATCCTATAGAATCTAAGAGACTCATAAGTCAGATTTAAACTAAGGCAGAGCTGGGATCACAATTCAGAGGCTACAGATTTTATCCAATATCTGTCTACTACCTCTGAATCCATAGAATTTTATGTTGCTTCTAGGTGAAGTTCCACATCATCTTTATTTATAAGTGAGATAAGCGCTCACAAAATGCATCGCATTCTTAGGCATATAAATGGGAGTGTGTCATAACCCTGTAAACAAGTTATAAAAATGAACTTGCCTCTTTAGGTGTTTTCTTTTATTCCCACCCTCCCCACAAGAAAAACACTTGTCAAAAATTAAATGAACTTCAGTGTTGTTTGGTTAATAATTTATCTGAATAAATAAATAAAGGTTATTATTTCTAAAAGGAGTGTGCTATTTAAATTAATGTAGCAATTTTGGCACCATCTTCTGGTGCTAAGGTGAACCTTGGATTCTGTGTGATTTAATCCACAGGTACAAAAAGGCTCATATCCTAGGGGAGAAGAAAGGAAAAGGAGACCAGGGTAAGACACAACGTTTGATGGGGATGGTGGAGTGGGGAGATAGAATCTAAGTGCTCAGTTTTAAACGGCTCAATGTGGCTTCTTTTGTAAAATATAAAGATGGCTTGGTATGAAAACTTATTTCTCTTTATTTGGCAGAAATAAATACCCCATATGTTTACAAAAGTATGTCTATGCAGGACTGAAATTTTTATGTTACCAAAGGTACTAAAAGCCAGATAGCTACAGAAATGTTACAGAAATGTAACAGAAAGCCAGACAGCAAATAAAAATAACTTAAAAACAAAAACAAAATAAAACTGCTAACAGAACATTTGAGACTTTTGTTATTTTCTTTTATACATTAGTTACTTCCTGAAAGCTTGGTTTCTTGTTAGTTTATCCTGGTCTTTCAATATATAGTTTGGAAATATATCCTATTTTGTAGTTAAAACTAATAACTCTACTTTTCATCAACCCAAGCCTAGTTCTGTAAAGCATTTTTTAAATTTCAAAGTTAATTGAGCTTCAGAACAAAGTCGTGCACAGCATTCTAATTTGCAGTGGAGAATCTGCATCATGCCTGATGATGTCTCCCTGGAGACAAAGCATCAGGTAGTTTTGTCAATCAAATCAAAGTCATCATGTTCCCTTCTAATTTATTATAGTTATTTATATGTTTACTTATGTCTTCAAGGGAGATTTGATTATGAATTATTTACTGTTGTTATTCACTTGTAATGCACCAATCACCACATCGAGACCAATTTAGGAATGATGTCTGCAAATTTCCAGATAAAGAGTACTAGGCAATTTATGTGATAAACTAATGATACTGTGAAAAAAAAAAAGAAATTGTTTTACATGAAATTCCAGTTATGATTTTTCTGAAATTTTCAAGTTACTCTTAACAAGCCTTTCTTATGGAAAACAAAGAAGACGGACACATAAAAGAGAAGTAATATGAGTTGGAGGGTCATAAGATCATGACAAGTGCAGAAAATAAATGTGGTTAAGTAAGTGGATGAATTGGATGTATGAGAGGGAAATATTGGAATTAAGAATTTTAAGGCTTTTACTATTCCAGGTGACACCAAATCCAAGGTATTGAAGAGGCTGACTGGAATTTATAGTGCTCAGAGTTAGTAAGTTGTTCTCTAGAGTTCAAAAGTGTTATACACATGGGCAAGAAGTTCAGATCACTGTGGAGGAAAAATGTGTGAATCATTTGCCACAATCCTTTCTCATGAACCTGTGCATTTACAAAGGCTGTTTCTTCTGCTTAGAATATCTTTACAACCACCTATTTGCCTGTCACACTCCTACGCCTTTTTCAAGCACCAGCTCAGATCTCAACCAGTCTATGAATCATTGCCTATGAATCATGTCACATTAATTCTTCCAAACTCTCTGATCTTATAGCATTTCGTTCTCACCTAGATAATAGCATTTAACAGATTAAGTTGTATCTATATTTTTACAAATGCATCTCTCCATTACACTGTGAACTTCTCAATGGTAGCCAGCAGGTCACATTCTCTGTTGTAACCTACATAGCATCCATAGTGCCTGCCATGTAGCCAGTTCATGATATTATGTTTATTGAGTTAAATAATGAATATACACAAAACAGCCACCAAGGGAACATACAGGAAGGCACAATTAATTCTCATGTAAGACGGCTGGGAGAGTGCCACATAAAAGGAATCAGTCAAACCAGACCTTTACGAGATACAGATTTTCACCAGTCACAGAATTAGAAAGACAATCCAGGCTGAGTAAACCAAAGAAGTAAAATCAAGGCATGCGAAAACATCAAATACCTTCAAAACTGGTGTGAATTCATCATTATTAGTGCACTTAGTCAATAGATATTCATTGATTATCACTCTATCCCAAGCGTTGTACTAAGAGAATAAAAATAAAATCATAATACATTATTGTTGCCCTCAAGAAAACATAGTCTTAACAAGGGAAAACAAACATGAAAAGAGAAAAAATTATTCTACAGCATGGAAGTGTTGTGGAAACATGAACTAAGTAGTGGGGTAGCACAAAGAACAAGCGGGAAAATTAGCCAAGCTTGGGGGCTTGAATGAGATCACTGAAAATATGACATTTCACTGAGTATTTAAAAGTGAGGAAAGGAAAAATAGATCTTAAAAAATAAAGAATAGTATGTGCAAATTTTTTATAATATTTTATTTATAAGTATTGCAAATACACATTACGGGGTCCATGTGATATTTGATACAAGAATACAATGTGTGTAGTATTTGGGATAACTCTGGTGCCTTTTCATTCTAGTGCATTTCCCATATTCTAGTGCATATCTCCCATAAAATAAAATTTAATTATGTCACTTGTTAAAGGCTTTTATTGGCCTGCTATTGTTTAGAAAATAACATTTGCAGTTCTTTACTTTGGAACATTTTTTTTTTTTTAAAGAATCACATTATAGAGGTCTTTTTTTCAGAATTAAGAACTGTAAATGTTATTTTGTAGACAACGGCAGGCCAATAAAATGTTTTAAACTAACAATCGATATAATCAAATTTTATTCTGGGGAGATAGCACTGGCGATTCTGGGGAAAACGCACTAGAATGGAAAGGCACTGGAGGTAGAGACAAGTTGAGGTTTGCAACAGTTCAAATGGTAAAGAGAAAGTAGAAACGGATAGAAGAAAGATATCCTGAGATATGACCTGCCAAAAAAGGATTGATCCAGAAAAATAATGTTGAAAGTTTTTTATTTATGTAGTAAGTAATTAAAGATACTGAAAAGAGAAAAATATGACAAGTTAACAGACATTTAAGGTAGATGTTTCTTGTGGCAATGCAAATACTAGATTAGAAACACAAGAGACCAGAGGCGTAGGGATCTGTTAGAAACTTATTACAAAAGCCTAGGGAAGAGATGTTAAGGACTCACTGGAATTATGGAAGAGAAAATAGAAATAAATCAAAGGAAGAGTCATAGAGCTGATGTATGAAAAGTACGAGAGATGAAAAATATACGAAAAGTACGAGAGATGGCTCATTCATTTACTTATTTATTCGTTCAACAGATAGTTTTTCAATTATCATGTACCAAGCAATTTGCTTGGTACTGAGAATTCAGGGGTGAACAAAATAAACATCCCGCCCAGAGCATATGGCTTAGTGTAAAGAGAGATAATTTAAGCAAGTAATTATAAGAAGAGATGCTGAATGCTATATTATGAAAGTAAAGGATTCTATGGAAATGCATATCCATAGCACTTAGTGTGGTCTAGAGGGCTAGGGGATGATGATGTTGAGGTTGAAATCAAAAGAATGAGTAGGATTAGCCAGGCCAAATCATCCAGGGGAAGGAAATTTTGGAAAAGAGGAACACCATATGGGAGGGAGATTATTGTAGTGAATGACTGAGTTTAAGGCTGAGCAAAGGTAAGAAAATGGAGAATGCAAATAAAAGCAACCCATTCAAGAAGTCTGACTGTTGAAAGAGATGGATTTTACATGAAATAAAAACAGGATTGTGGTTTCCACTTTTTAAATTGTGTTACAGTTTACATACAAGAAAATACACAGGTTTTAAGTGTACAGTTCAAATAGTTTTTAAAACAAGACGGTCAAGTAACCGCCAGCTCATCCAAGGTATAAAAAGCTCCCTGACGCTTCTTTCAGGTCAATGCCCCAAGGAAACTGCTCTTCTAATTTCCATCATTATTGCTTCGGCTTGCTAGCTCTAGAATTTTATGTGAACGGAAGCGTATGGCACATTTTCTTTTCTGTCTGGCTTCTTTCATGTAACATAATATTCTTGAGATGTATCCATTGGTGGTGTGTAGCTGTAGTCTGCTGCTTCCTATTGTTGAGTAGGGTTCCACTGCATGAATACGCCATATGTTGTTAGTCATCTGCTCGTGACTATCTATCTATCACATGTAAATAAGTCTTCGTTTGACCCTATCTTTTTATTTTTCTAGGACTGACTAATGGATTATAGCTTAAGTATATACTTGAGAAATAATCTATACAACAAATCCCTGTG
Source organism: Rhinopithecus roxellana (assembly GCF_007565055.1). NCBI lineage: Eukaryota > Metazoa > Chordata > Mammalia > Primates > Cercopithecidae > Rhinopithecus > Rhinopithecus roxellana. The sequence continues at coordinate 54,426,030 of NC_044553.1, read as the reverse complement.
ACATGAATTTACTTATATAACAAACCTTCACATGTACCCTTGAACCTAAAAGTTTTAAAAAAAAGAAAGGAAATACCACTGTTTCTCAATGTTACTGTATCATTTATCTTTCCCCCCAGCAGTTCACATGAGTTCCAGTTGCTCCACATCCATTCTAGCAGTTGATATTTTCCACCTTTTTTAACTTTAGTAATTCTAGAGTAAGTTGTGAGTTTTCAGTTTGTAATCTCCTGATGACTAATAAAATTACACATTATTTCATGAACCTGTTAGTTGATTGTGAAGTGTTTATCTAAGAGTTTCTGAGTTTTAAAAGAGATAAGGTGAAAATATTTATTTATTTATTTAATTTTCAGAGACAGAGTTTTGCTGTGTTGCCGAGGCTGGTCTCAAACTTCTGGGCTCAAGTGATCCTCCCACCTCATACTCCTGAGTAGCTGGAATTACAGGCTTGGACCACCATGCATAGCCAAGGAGAGAATATTTTGATGCACAAAGCCAAGAATCGGGTGGGAGGGAGAAGTTGAAAATACAAAAGAATAGTAAAATTAAGAAAACAAGTTACTTTTGAGAAGCAGATAGTGTATTCAAAGTTTGTTACTTTTATTACAAATATTGGATCACTGATATATTTACTTTTCCAATCTTGTTGAATGGGACTGAGAAACATTCTGACTTTACTACTGATAGAATTGATTTGAGAATGTCAAGAAAATCTTGGATGATAACTTATAATTATCCAAAAATCACTTGTTCAGCTACAGATTGACCTCTTCTGATTTTGAAATTGCATGAGATCTTGTATCTGATCCCAAAAGATACTGTTCTGTATTTAGTAGGAGCCATTGTGATGACACGAATTCAGAGTAATACATATGTGAAAACAGTACAAATGAGATTAGCCATATTATGTAAATAAAATCAAATAAAGTAACTCTTCAAGAAAGTTTGTTTTTAAAAAGTTTAAGAGTTATATATAGATATATAGATATGTATCTAAAGTTTGAAATATATATATATTTGATGTTTAGTAAAACTATATTTAAGAAGACATTTATCAAAAGCTGACAAAAGAATTACCTGTACTGTGAAGGTAAGAGAATAAAAATGTTGATCATTGAGTTTAACCATAATCTAACAGCAGTATTTTGCCATTTCAAAATTAACTGGTTTATTGTAAATGTTTAAAATAAGGAGTCTTCTTTATGTAGAGACTTATGAAATAAGACTTTGAATTTTTAATTTCTATGGATGGTTTTAATGACAATACACTTTTTATGTAAAATCGTCTGTAAGTGGTAGTAGGCAAAACAGTAGAGAAGGATTTTTTTCGGTTAGAGTTTACCTTCCTTGACATGTTGATTTGTCTCAATCACTTGCCCACAACCACATCATAGAATCAATGCTCAAGTGTTAGTTGTGGTGTCATTTTCAACTCGATGCAGTGGACCACAGAAAAGTAAAGTTTCTTAAGTACAAAGTTCAGCGGCTTTCTCATTCCCTCCTTCTGTTGCAAAGATTATTCCCAAAATCAAATGAATAAAGAAGAGAATTATAGTCTGTATTTTAGGATTGTTAAAGGTTTTTCTGTTTCTGACAGTTTGGCTTTCTTTTGTCATTTTCTCACTTAAATGTTGTAAACTCAGAAAGTGCTAAGCTAAGATTCTTTATGTAGTGTTACACATGCCGTAAGACAATATTATTTTACCATGTCAAAGTTGTTTGCACCATTTGGAGCACATCTATCATCAAAACTCAATTAAATGGAGTCTTTCTGTCTTCAACTAAAACAAACTGTTTACTTAGATTTGCTCAGTGTTTACTTCGCAAGAGGTAGAAGACCCAAATAGCACAGTAACATAGGTGTCTGGGGATATACCAGGGGTCAAAAAATTTAACCCAAAGAAGGAAGCCTTCTTTTCTGGTTGCAACAAGAGACTTTCTTTTTCTTTTGCCAAGTAAATGGCAGCATTATAATGTTATTCATACCTCACTGGTGTCCTAACAATTCCTCTATTCAAACTGAAAAGGGATATATTCTCTTTGTTGCAAAGTATTAAATTTGTCCCTTGAGATTAGTGTGTAGGCAGTTTTAAAGGATGAAACAGGATTAGATAAGGTTTCTTTACTGAGAAAGAGTTCTGAAACAGTACAGCAGAAAACCCTCTTGTATTACCTGTATTGAAAAAAATCCTTTGTTTTAACACTTCAAATCACAAGTCAAATTTATTATATTATTAGTTGACAAAATGTTTCTTTGTGGGGTTTTGTGAAAGGTAGACAAGTTACAAATAGAAAAGGAAATGACACTTGCCTTAATTGTATTTGAAATTTTATATATTTGAAATCTCTCTATGGCATTTATAATTTAAATATGTTTTAAGAGATGATATTAAAAAGCTTACAGTAATTATAGTTATCTGCTTAAAGATTCAGAATGTTTCTGCCTCTCTTGATGCTATTTGGAAAGGATGAAAATCATATTGTATATGTAATGAACAGAGCCAACATTTGTTAAGTTTAAAAGTGTCAAAATTATGTCAAGGGCAGTTCTGGAAAACACATCAGTGGTTCATTTGTGTTCCACTTACCTGTTTATAGTTAATAATGTTGTTCATCACAGGAAGAAATGAATGAACATTATCAAGTTTTCAAGTGAAATGGCAATATTTGTTTTCTTCAGAAAGAAGAAAAATTACTTGTGATAATATATTGCTTCTCTAGTTACATAATTTTAATGTTATAGGCCCTTTCTAATTACTAGTAAAGCTACTGTGGGATTTCATGATTAAGTATTTGTGTTGGGCTTTTTAAAATTTTACATGCAAGGGCAGAGACTGAGTAAGGCTTTCTAGACTGCAGTAGTTACTTCTCTTTAGATGTTCACATTATTCTACATTAGTGCTTTTGCTGAATGTTATTAACCACAGGGAAAATTTTTCGTCAAAAAAAGAAAGATTTGCAATGAGATCCCCCAATTTTTTTTGTGAACTCAATGTGAAAAATATATATTAAATTAAGATTGAACATAATGTTTTGCCATGTGTGCAGATTTTTAAAGCCTAAAAGAAAACAAAATTAGGTATATAAGATTTCTGCCAATAAAGCTTTAAAAAAAAGTCCCTTTGTGTCTTGATGGAACCTTGTTATATGCAAACCAGGGAACACTTCTCTTTTTCACATTGCTGTTAGATTATCAATCTTCTCATGGCACCACTCTGCCTCCATTAATCCCTGTTCACAAACTCTCTTGGTTTCCTCCTGTCTCCAGAAGAAAATCCAGACTCTGACTTGATATTCAAAGCCTTCCAAAGTCCTTCTCTAAGCCTCCCACCATCACCTTTCTGAGTTAATTGTATACCAGGCTTATTAACACGCCCAACCTAGATTCCCTCTAAACTGTACTCTTAGACAGTCCTATAAGTATCACTATGGCTTGGAGCTTTCATGGCATCACTCATATTGTTCTAGCTCCCTGTCTATCCTTTCAGTTTTTGCTTTGTCTATTTTGCCTTTCACCTGCTGTTACCTTAGGAGAGTAAATATTTGCTGGTATGTCTCTGATAGACATCCCTGTGTTGGTCTACAATACAAAGACATCCTGATGTAATACCCCTTGCCTGCATGGAACATTTTAAGTCGTTTTTAGAAGACTTTGTTATTTGGCAAGCCAATAAACTTACCATGTTTTCAGGTTTCAGCATGCTCAGTGACTGGAATGTCTTTAATGTTTCTCCTGATTTCCACTTATTCCTTCTAGTTCTAAATAAAAATAAAAGTGCTAATGTTTTACACATATAACTGACATTAAAAAGTTTTAAGTGTGCATTAGTTATACAAAAACAAACATCTGGATGTTTGCGGTCAATCTTGAGCTAAATGTTTTTTACTATTTTCATCCTGATGTTCAAGGTCATAAAAATAGATGCCTGAGGTCTGATGGTATTATAAAACTAAAACTAAAACAAATTCTATCCATATCTTACATTTTTATGGGTGTTTGAAGCATATACATGCATCTTCTTTAAATCACATTTTCCCCTTATGTCCCATTTTGAATATTCTCTATTTAAGTTGGATTTTATTTCTGTGAAAGGGGCTCTTTGCAAATAATTTGAGAAGTTTTGGAAAAAAATAATTAACACAAATAATGGGGGGAAATGAACAAATATTGGACGGTATTAAAATTAGAAATGAAAGATTTGAATAAATTAATACCATTGTTGAAAAGTGATAGTTTTTTCCTACTTTCATGCTCACATCATAACATTCACTTTGAGGAAGACCTAGGCATGGAGCTGGCAAATGGGATTGTTTAGTCATCATTTATGGTGATGCTGGTGTCGCTTACTTTGAATTTACTGAACTTCAGAAACCATGGGAGCCATGCAAGGTAAGGTCCTAGCTTACTGGCACTTTCAAAAGTCACTTATATTTGACTTATAATTTCCACCCAGTTCTACATTGAAGAGAAAACAATGCTCAAATTATGTGACCAAAACTATCTTTTTTACCACCTCAGGGCATTGGAAATCAAATATACAGTTTCTCCTACTTCAGTCATCGCCTATGAACCATAACAGAGTAAGCTTACTGATGAGAAAACTTGTACCCATAAGTTTTGTCCGAGTTCAGAGCCTGTTTTTGTGAACGAAGACTATAAACCAGGTAGGTTCACTTCTTTGTCTGTTCTTTGTCTCTCATCAAACACTTGAAATCCTCTTTCACTAGATGGATTTGACTAATGGATTATTACATTTTGTATAACACATATTTTACGTAGTTCAACATGGTTTAGTTATTCAAAGAGACTTTTGGTCAGATCAAAGATGATTCTTGCAGTCACGCTACATGAAATTTGTGCATAAAATCAGAGTTGACCCATCAAGGTTGATTTAGAAGTTTCACAGCAGATTTTTTTTTATTATTTTTATTTTTTTCTGAGACAGAGTCTCACTCTGCTGTCCAGGCTGGAGGGCAGTGGCGCAATCTTGGCTCACTGCAAGCTTCGCCTCCCGGGTTCACACCATTCTCCTGCCTCAGCCTCCCGAGTCAGTGGGACTACAGGCACCCACAACTATACCTGGCTAAGTTTTGTATTTTTTAGTAGAGATGGGGTTTCATCATGTTAGCCAGGATGGTCTCGATCTCCTGACCTCATGATCTGCCCTCCTCGGCCTCCCAAAGTGCCGGGATTACAGCAGCAGATTTTAAAGCAACAAATTGAGAATCTAATATCCAGAGAAGATGGCCAAATATGGCCACCAAAGTACCTTTCTATCATTTACAGTCTTTTAAAAATGGTCACTATTGATTTTTAATCATAATAACAGCATCATTTATTGGGTGTTTCCAATGTGCCATGTATTGTGCTCTCTATACTACAAACTTATTTCATCACCTCAGTGATACAATAGGTAGGCATTCTTATCCTCACTTTGTAAGTAAATAAACAAAGGCTCAGAAAACTCAAGTTATGAATACAAATTTACACTGAGAGTGTCAGAATTGAGAGTTGAAGCCAGGTGTTTTTGAGTTAAAATCCAAATTCTTTACTGCTGTAATCTCTGCTTAAAACTGCTAATGCTAATACTAGTTTTAAAATTAATCGCTGATATAGATTGAAGATTTTCTATGTATTATCAGACATTAAATACTACATGTAATGTGTCATTCAATCTTCATAACAACTATTTGAGGCTAGGTACTATTATATCCATTTTCTTTGGAGGATAAGAACCTATAAAAGTAATATAATGTCCTCAAGGTTACTTGGTTGTAAAGAGGCAAGAAGAAGGTTTTAGCCTAAGGAGACTGGCTTCATCCACTTCTCTATGTTGCCTCTCAAGACTTCCTTATTCCTGTGAATACACTGCTGTTCTCTAAGTGTATTAGTCAGGAAAAGATCATCGGTGTGTCATAACAAATGAATCCAGAATTTCAGTACCTTACAACAGCAGAATGTGATTTTTTACTCATCCTTTGTCCATTGTAGCTGTGGCTATATTCCAAATGTGCATTACAGGATGAGACTGATAGGGCAGCCTCTATCCAGACATGGTCTCGTAGCAAAGGGGGTAAAAGAGACACAGTCACTCATATACTGACTTTCAAATTTCTGCCTTGAGGTTTCATGGCCATTCCTGAGTCCAGCTCTGTGCAGACAGATAATTCTCTCATGGTGGTTGGCTCCACAGTGACAGAAATCAGACTATTTCCGGAATGGGTGTGCTGGTGTCTGGCACAGTGCTGCCACAATGTGAATATCCATGCATAAGGTGACAGGATACAACTGGGATTTTTTGAGTTTGTGCCTCTTCAGAAAAACTCAGCTCTTTGATTACTAGGGAAAGATATACAAGGCAGTAGTGCAGGTTTCAAGAATTAAACAAACCAACAAATCCGATGAGTTAGTATAATATTCTTTACTAGCATATGAGGTGCACAGTTTGTAGTTTAATACTTTCATCTACTTAGGAAAGGAGACATATTTATAGGAATGTATTGATTGAGGAGAATACATATTATTGTATCCTGCTAAGTAGTATATTTAAAACACCTTAAGTGCTTTCAAAAACACACCTATGAGGATATATGCCTACTGGCATTTCTTAGAATAGGAAAAAAGAATGAAAATAATCTACATACCCAGTGGTAGAATATGGGTTAAATGAATTACATGTCCATTAATGGAATTCTATATAGCAATGAAAATAATATTTAATGATAATAGAAACTATTCATTATATGTTAGAAAAATCTGTTTATAAAACAATATTATTTTATAATTTTATATAATATGAATATATATATACTGAGATGGAGTCTCACTCTGTCACCCAGGCTGGAGTGCAGTGGCACGATCTTGGCTCACTGCAACCTCTGCCTCCCAGGTTCAAGCGATTCTCCTGCCTCAGCCTCCCGAGCAGCTGGGACTACAGGCATGCACCACTATGCCCAGTTAATTTTTGTATTTTTGCTAGAGACAGGGTTTCACTGTGTTGGTCAGCCAGGATGGTCTCGATCTCTCGACCTCATGATCCACCCGCCTTGGCCTCCCAAAGTGCTGGGATTACAGGCATGAGCCACTGCGCCCGGTCCATAATATAAATATATATATTTATATAAAAGACATATATTAGAAAATTCACTAAAATTTTAAAAGTTATCTCTATGATAATTTGTGGAGTTTTGCTTTGTTTTATTTTATTTTCTTTTGTGTAAGAACTTGGGGGAAAGGATTATAAATTAGTCTACTACAAAGACACATGTACACGTATGTTTATTGCGGCACTATTCACAATAGCAAAGACTTGGAATCAACCCAAATGTCCATCTGTGACAGACTGGATTAAGAAAATGTGGCACATATACACCATGGAATACTATGCAGCCATAAAAAAGGATGAGTTTGCGTCCTTTGTAGGGACATGGATGCAGCTGGAAACCATCATTCTTAGCAAACTATCACAAGAAGAGAAAACCAAACACCGCATGTTCTCACTCATAGGTGGGAACTGAACAATGAGATCACTTGGACTCGGGAAGGGGAACATCACACACTGGGGTCTATCATGGGGAGGGGGGAGGGGGGAGGGGGGAGGAGGGAGGGATTGCATTGGGGAGTTATACATGATATAAATGATGAATTGATGGGTGCTGACGAGTTGATGGGTGCAGCACACCAACATGGCATAAGTATACATATGTAACAAACCTGCACGTTATGCACATGTACCCTAGAACTTAAAGTATAATAAAAAAAAAAATAATAATAAAAAAAAAAAAAATAAAATAAAAAAAAAAAAAAAAAAAAAAAAAAAAAGAACTTGGGGGAAAGGGGACCTTATCAAGAGTATTCCCAATACTTCGGATTTATTTTTAACGCAGCAAAACTTAAATTTGCTGATTATGAACCTTGGTTCTATAGTGTAATTAATGTTTATTTACTGAATGTTAAGCCAGAGAACTTCATAACTCGTACATTGTTGGAAAACTATTCTAGAAAACTTTAATAATGCAGATATTTAAAAAGACTAAATTATTAGAAAACTAAAGTGTGGGATCTTTTTAAGATTGTGGTCTTTAACTACAGTAATTTGATCTAGGTTTAGGCTAGAAGACATCTTTAGAAACTATTTTAAAGAATGGATAAAAATTATTTGTAATTACCATATCATTGTTTGTTTATGTAGACGCTGCCAAAGTATTTAGGAGTGCTTGGGAACAGTTTCTTGTCTTAAAAATATTTATTTTATAGTTTTATTTACATTTACTAGCCTGGCAAAACCTTTCATCATAGATCTATGGGAGACACTGATTTTCATGTAATTGAAAAAATATAAGCAAAGCTGTTATTTTGCATCACACAGACAAAAGAAAAAATACTCAGTTGCTTTTTAGAATCTAAACATTATAAACAGAAACCAATTTAAGATATGCTGCTTATATGTAGAGAACAAGTCTTTCTGTATTCCTTGGTAAAATAGTTGCAGAAATGAAGATATATATATCTTGATATAGAGATGAATAGATAGCGAGATATCCTATAAATATATCTATATAGGATTTTATATGTATAGTTATATGCAGTTATAGATGTATAATTGTAAATATATGTAAACATGTATAAGCATTCATGTAAAAATATATATATTTATATATATATAATTTTTTCTTTCCTTATGGTTAAGCATTAGAGACATTACTTTAGAGAAGAGTAAAATACAGGTTGCATAGTGCTCTGAATACCACTTATCCCGGGTAAATACAGGTAGACCAAATAACTTTGCTGGCATTTGTGGACAATGCCACCGAGGAATATCAGCCTCTAAAAGCCTTGACTAAGGTCAGAAAAGTTACTCGCTGTAGAATGCAAAATTTACAAAATATCACAAATTGGTTGCAGTATTACATGTTGACAACTTTATTTGTATATTGGAGATAAAAGCGGTGGGAATTCTTCCTATAAGCAACACTATATTCTAAGCTCATTGAGCCCACGATGTCTGTCTCTCACATAGTGATGCTATCTATAAGAGTGGGCTGTCACATTACTTTGTAAAATTTACTGATATATACAAAACAAAGAGAGTGCTTTTAATAATCCTGAATGTCATGCTTCCACATTTCAACAGAGACCTTAAAGATGAAGGTAGGCCTCAATTCTGATTCAATATATAAAAGACTTTTTAAATTTCTGTTGAGAATAATTAAAGTAATACTTAAAGCATTCAGATTAACTCAGAGTTTTGTTTCAGCTTCTATTTTGGTTGCAAAAGTATGTCAGTTCTAAGTGTACCAAACTCATATGTGTTTGCTAACTTGGTTCAATGGATGATGCTGCCTAGAATGATCACTTTGAATTGAAATATGCTTAAGCACACTTGAAGTTTTAAAACAGCAGTGTTTTTTGGGCAAGGTGAACACATGATAACAGTCATTGCATAGTTGTAAATTTCTTAAGTTAATAGTTGCATGTTACAAACAGTATCAAGTACAAGCCAAACTTTTTATATTTTTGCATTAAACATGAACTGGGTTACTGTATAATTTCAACATATGACATCCCATTTCAAAAATTATTTTCCATAGGCAGTTATTTATACTTTTAGGCATTTTAATTTCTTGAATTAAAGGACGCAATGTAGGTAAAGATATTCCTATATTTTCAAGTTCTCTTTTGATTGGTAAGGGACAGTGCAGGCCCATCTGTTTTGCAGCAAAGAAAGCCCCAAACCATCTGTGTAGAACCACATGCCAGCTAAAACACAGAGATATGCACAGTTTTTTTGTTATGAAAAATTTTGCAGTATTTTTTTCTGTATTAGTGTGAATAAATTAGCAACAACTAAATTAAAGAAATCTTTAGAGAACATATTAACTTTCGAGTGCCTACAGTAAATTATATTCATTTAGAAATTATTAAAGTTGCATTGTCCCCATATGAATTTTTCCTTACTGTTTCTGAATTTGATACTGAAAATTCACCATCATCTACAAAGTAAATAGCTTCATTGTTGGTAATGTAAGTTCATTTTTATGAAGTTGTTTTTGATTGGGCAATACATTGGCTTTCAAATAGCAAATAGTTGTGGTTTTTAAAATTCAGCTATAGCTAGTAGCACAGTAAGATGAATAATATTGTTATCATTAATATATATTAAAATACTTGCACAATATGGGCAGGCTATAGTGCATGAGAATGTTTTATGACATATTTTGAAGAAGTTTTTGTTTTCCCATTTTCCAATGAAGTAAGTAACTCTGAGAAACTATTTTTTAGATTCTACTAGAGTAATTGATAATATAAATTAATTGCTGGTTCTTCAGAAGTCAGTAAGAATGTTGAATAATAGATGAAATATTAATTGTAATTTATAATTCTTCCATTCTGAAGAATTAAATTAACATTTTAAAATCCTTTTAGATTTAAAATGTTTCCTACAATATTTAATAATAGGCTTTTGCCTAAACCAGTTTGGCTATCCAAGCCGTTTTTCTCAAAATCAGAAAAACACATCTCTGAAAGCATCACAAATATCACATATTCTGATTTTTCTAGCCAGTCTTTTATCTTCAACTTCCTTTAGTTTATAGGTGATTGATGTTTGATGAGTTAGAAAATAACAAATAACAGACATATGTGAATGCCTATCAGCTCTTTAAGGCTTAGTAAGTATTGACGAAATATGTCACTCTTTGAGGAAGACCTTTTCTATTATGTTTTACATTGGTATTGAAAATGCTTATTATCTGTTTGAAAAACATTAAAAGCTTTAAATTCAAGCAGCTCATTTTTCATTTTGTTAATTGCATAACATACTAATGTCGCACTAGGTTGTTTTTTTCAGTGGTATAATGATGCAACAATATTTACATACCAACTCTGGTTTTCCTTTAATGGTTTCTATAACAAGATCATAATTTCCTTTAGCGTAATCACTGGCAGATTTATTTGGCGTCCCATCTTCGCTCCGCTCTGGCTTTGGGGGCCTGGGAGAGAGCGCATACTACTTTCTCTCCCTTTTACCCTTAAGTACAGTCTGCTCAAGTGCGGTTGCTGCAGGTCTGAGTTATACTCTCACCAAACATCCATGTTTAAAAGCTTTTAGGATAGAATATTAGTAGAAATTATACGGTTCCTTTAAATTCTGCCCAAAAGCTTTCATATATTGGTTTACCCACATAATTTTACTGCACAGTAGAGATGTGAATATGTGAAAGTGGGCGTTTAGAGGAAAATTTCATTAAACTAATTTCAATAGATTCATAGGAGAGGTGATGTTATGAAAAAGAACATTATGATATTAAGGTTTTTCTCTGATACACTTACTGTTAATTTAAATGTTGGTGATAAAAACCCTGATTTCAACCCAGACCTCTATCATATTACCTGAGAAGTCCTTGTGACCTGTCCTCCACCTACCATGATCAAGAAAGGCTTTACATTGCTGGGACACATGCCACGCAGGACTGTAAGTTTATATTGTGGATATTTTATTTTCCCACATGTAACAATCATAAGGTGTTAGAATTTGTCTGGTTACTTTGCTTAACAAGCCTTGGGAGCAGATGAAAGCATTGTAATATGACATTCCAAATTTAGCCCCATTTGTCCTGCATAGAGAAATAAATTCAAAAAACAAAAAACAATTTCAAGCTGTCTCCTGAATTAAGCTGATTTCAGAGAAAAATACCATTAATCGGAGTACTGCAGATTGGTGTATCTCGTTCTTTGGATGGCACTGTATGAGATAACTTTACAAACCTCTCATTATGTTTCAGAGATAGTTTGTTAAATGTCTAGATTCTTTTCAGTCAAGGAGCAAGTGACCTGTTTTAAACCACAGTAACAGCAGAGTTTTGAAAAGAAAAACTCTTCACACATGACGGAGCTGGGCAAAGCTGTGATTTTCTGCTTGGCTGGAACACAGTCTATGATTCGGTTATAAGGTTAATCAATCTGAACTAAAATGTAAAGGGATATGGATAAAAGATACACATAAAATGGAATCCTTAATGTCTCAGAGGAACATGTATTTATATGTCCTCACAGTGGAGACTCAAGCCAATTTCAAACCTACCATGAGATCTCTAATGGCTATCTTAAGTGTTAATTCACTTTGCTGTGAAAGATTCCCTTTGAGGAAAAATTAGGAATATGCACCAAAAACTATGGCATAGTTTTGAAAGATATCCTTAGCAAATTAAAAGCTGACATACTTATTGCAACAATAAATGAAATACATTTCATATTTTATTAAAATGTTCTTAAAATAATTGAAAACCAAAGCAGAGTTTATTTCAGTTAACTTGTGACTCAAAATAAATATTTAACATATTTAGCATTCTGCAATTAAGATATATAATTTTAGTGATATGCAATTAGTTTTTTTTCTTAAACAAAACTATTCTGCACATAGTGTGGGTCAAAGCTTTATTTTACTTTACGCTCCAAAGGGCCCATTTGTTTCTGAGAGATTTTCTTTTTTCTGCATTTAATCTGCTCAAAAAAATATCAAACTTAACTGCTCCAATACCTGCACAGTCAAGACTTTCTACTATTTTGTAATGTATGCCTGCTTATTAAAGTCTTCAAGACATCCTAGACTTAGACAAACAGTGTCCAAATGTACCATATTTAGCTTCTATCTCAAAATCTCCCGAGCTGTCAATTTAGGTGTTAAAGAGACCATTTGTAAAGCTTGGCTGGGAATTGCCATTATTGACTGGAATGTGTGTTTATCATTACATTCAATGATGAAAGTGGAACATGTAGCATATGAATAAATGTCAGCAGATGTTTCTTTTAAATGGCCTGATTTCAACCTCCTGTTGTTTGTCTTGAATACAAATATTAAAAAAGGGAAAAAAGGCAGAATTTTTTATGACATAAGTGCAAGGGTAGTTAGATTTTTTGAAAAACAACAAAAATAATGGCTGGAATATCAAACTGAGACAGTAAAGTAAAATTAAGAGTTGGTAGTGCTTGGCTACTCTTATGAGCTTCTAAATAGGTCTAGCAAAAGGAGAGATTTTCAGTATTTGGTTACAGCAAAATTTAATCTCATAGATTTTTGTGTTTAACAGCTGTTTTTTTTAAATCACTGAATATGATTAGTGCATGGAGGGCATTTAACTTGGATCAGGGTCTTAAAAGTCTTTAGCTTTTATTTAGAGACATTGAATGAAGACAGTAGCAAATGGACACTGTTTTCTTCCTAACTCTTACTTTGAAAGATAGACATTGAACACAGAAAGCATATTTTCCATATTACAGTGAGAAAAACACAACTTAAATTCAGTGGTATACTAACAAAATAGACATTTTAGATGGAAAGACACAGAATCATCCTTTGTTCATTTCTACGACAGCTTTTTGTGAATGTAATGCATTTCATGTAATTCCTGTGGTGCTTTTGGGGCTGTAAATATTTGGGTGTCATTTGAAGAGGTGTAAAGTGACTAGAGACAAATTCTGGGTGGGCTTTAAGAGCAGGAAATGTAACTTTAAAAATCAGGCACTCATATTAACATAAATTTCCAACACGATTGGTATAAAATACTCCAGAGAAGATTTTCAAATATAATATATCTTTATAATAAAATTGTTCAGAATTTGTCACCATTTCCACTTTATTTAAATGATAATAATTTGTACTTCAGATTGTAAGGAGCACTACAGGCTAATGCTTATGTCTGTCAAAAACAGAACTTTCAAAGCCACTGAAGTTATGAGCAAAGCATGTTCCAGGCTTCAAAAAGGGCAATGACTTGGGGCCGGCTTTTTATCCCTGGCTTTCATTTTGGTAGCAGGATTGTTTGTAGCCACTGTTAGTTGTGGGCACAGATATTGCATACACAATCAGACATTTTCTCTTAATTTTTAGAGTGTAAATGCCTAATTGCTTGTGCAATTACAGGAAGCACAAATTTTCTGCCTGTAAAATAGAAGGCTGGGGTTGAATGTAAATTAAATCATTAGTTTAATTTTCTGACCTATATATGAACAAATGGTATATATTTCTCTGATATGTGATATTTCTGTAGTATTGATCAAAATCTACTCCTGAAAATGGGATATGCTTTCATGTAATTTTTAATTACCCCTAAGACAGAGAACATTTTGACAGTCATGCTAATCAAATGTCAAGTGTGATGTTTAACAATCAAGCCTTTAATTTTTAGAAAGAAATAAAGTACTCTGTTTACTGAGCATTCCTAGTGGAATAATGCAGTAGTTATTTTGATAACCCCTCTGAAATTTAATATTGAACCTTTAGTTGGCACATATACACTATTAATCTTTGCAGGTCAGAGCAGCAAAAAATATACTTACCTGCCTTTCTGTCACTTAGACTGAAAACATGCCCCAGCCATTGCTCCATTCCCATCAGATACTTTCAGTACCAAACTCCCATCTTTCATCGCTATGTACGTTTTACACATTCCTTCAGTTCAGCACTTTACATAATCTCTTCCAATCACAAATACAAATTGTAGTCCCCCCTCTAAAGAAACACTACTCTCAGTCAGGTAGAGTCACCTTCTTTCACATTCTTCTCTTTTTTTCTTTCCCTTTTTGCCCAGTCCTCGTTTGTTCCTTCCTGATCTGGGCACACACACATACCTCCACAGTAACATGTCTATGACACCTGTTCCAGAGCTCATCCCCATCTACAAAAATACTTGGCATACGAAACATGAAATGCCTATTAATTAACTCTGCTTGACTTAACTGTGCTTAACTATGATCGAAATTATTCTCTAAGGCTCTATTAGGATGAAAAGGAATTATTAACTAGCTAAAGAGTTCTTTGGATGATTAGAACACGAAAGGACCTGAGAAATGCTGGAATTTAGTTATACCTCATTTGTCACAATAGCGAATGGGACACTAAGCAGGCAAAGGGCCTATGCCGTGTTCTGCAGAGAAGGGTCAAGAGTCCCTTCAGTCACTCTTCCTCTACCCGTGTGCAGAGCATGACTTTACCTCGCAGGCTCTTCAACACATTCTAGGCCAAAGAAACATCACTTAACCTTTCTAAACCTCTGTTTGCTGTCCCATGTGTATTGTGCTCGGCCACAAAAGTGGGAGAGGCACAGCAGGCATTCCAGCACAATGCGTTATAATGGGAGACATGAAATGGGAGTTCATTAGAATTGAACTGAGTTAATATTGACTGATAAAAAAGACATTTAATCCACAAAAAGAAAAAAATCATTGTTAATAGCAATTATCTTTTTATCATCATACATCTCATATTTCAGGATAAGCTCCAAAAAAATAGGTGCTCTATGATGACAGGCTACCATCAATTCCCTGAGCTGTTTTTAACTGCCAACAACTAATGACACTTTAAGACTTTAAATAAGCCAAAAAGGCCAGAAAAATGGTACCTTCTTTAGGGAAACAGATTCAGTAGCAAATTTGAAGATATCATGATGCATATCCCTCTTACACTAAGAAGAACAGTCAGTTAAGACATAAGGATCACCATATTCTTAAAATTAGGTTTCTCACTGAAGCTAGAAGTGTTCAGCATGTTGTCCAGAATGACTTTTAGGAAACAATAATTGGGCAGGGGCACTGAAATAGATCATCTTAAGCAAATTTCACCTTCCAGGAATTCACAGACTTTGTAATGTCACTTTGTGACTCTAGATGATTGGGGGTACAGGAGAAGGGCATAGCACACAGCAGTTTTCAAATATATTTGACTATATTTTCTTAGAGTATCTCCTACGTGCTATTGTTCTAGGAAGAACTTTGCACCTGATTTAACTTAATGTTCTAATACTGTAATTGATTATGAAATGTTAGAGTACCCTACTAGCAGGTGCTACTTAAAACTAGGAAAGAGAAAGGGGCTCTGACCACTTAGGCAAGAGCTCTTTTCACTCTTCCATGGTAATTTCTGTGGTCCTCACGGTTCTCACACTAACATTATTTATTAGGTTTTTCAATTCTTTTCTTCATTTAGGATGCTGTTAGAAATGGTTCACACTTTCTAATCATTTAGGCTTCAGGTCTTCAGATTTGTTAAGTCAAATAAATATATAGGAGAAGCTGGAGAGGAAAGGAGTTTAAGGTGATCAAAAGGGAAGTCTACCAAGGGTAGGCAATCTTCTACATGGCATGGTTAGGTAGCATGAAACACCACTGGCTCCAAAAGATGTCATTACCTGGGGTACCAGCAAGTCTCATCATACAGGGCAGAGGGTAGGGGCAGAGAATAGCTGGGAAAAGAGCCATAATTTATTAGCAACTTCTGTGTACAAGGCACTGAGCTGAGCACTTTCACAAATATTATTTCATTTTTTGCCCCAACCACTTTGGAAGGTGGGTAGTGTCATCCTTGTTTTCCAGGAGAGAAAATACAGGCATCATTTCTAGGAAGCACTAGTCAAAGTATGTGTTTCTTCTCAGAGTTAACACTCTGGGAAGATTAGGGAAGAAAAGCTGAGATAATAGGTACCAAAGAACTGGGGAAGTTGAAGGATAGAGGCTAAAAATGCACGGCCTTATATAAAGTTTATTATAATTACTGAAACCAGGTAGCAGCAAGAGTCCTTTAATCCTTCAGTGAATTATCACTGATATTAAAGACAGTATTTTAATATTTAGAGATGCTCAATTTTTAAGCAAATAAAAGAACAGATGCTGAGAGTTTCCAAGTATCCTGAAGTCTTAGCATTGGCCTACTCAGGAACTGATGTGTCCGAGATCATAAAGAGAATTCTTGATGTCTCTGTAGGTACTTTAACTCCACCCTCAAATCCAGCTCTTACAGGGAGCCTCAGTTCACTGCACTCCTGTCTTTTGTTGGAAAGATTTGCTTCTTTGTTGCTGATCTAAACCACCAATTAAGAGCATGAAGAGTTTCTGTGGGAAGTGGATTCCAGAGGCTTCTTTTCTCTCTCAGTAACTCAACATTTTGGTCTTCAGATATCCCTAAAAACAATGTTTTCTATATTGTTATATATGCTTACCAAAGTTTTTATCAGAAACAGAAATTTATTTTGCTTAAAGAGATTTCCAAGTGATTCATCATAAAAAAGAAAAAAAATTACTCACACATGCATATTGCTTTAGAAAACCATTTAAAGTATCATTATCACATCATTTATGTCTAAATCTTTATGATTTATGAGATCACAAAATACAAAGTTCATGTTTTCTACTCTATTAAAATGTCTAAAAAAGAAAAAGAAATCCACCCAATACTGTTAAACCCTGTAAAATAAAACTGTCAACATATATATTAAAATTCTACTCTTCCAATAGTTACTATCTGACTCGTTATCTTTATATACTAACATTGTTACAGTTAAATTACTCTCTATCAAATATAGGAACAGAATGATACAACATGGGATGAGCCAGATATGATCAGATAACTTTTAATCTATGCAATTGTGAATCTCATATTAATGAGAGGATCCACATCAGAAATTAGTAACAGGAGGTATCTTACAGATGGATGGTGATAAAAAATTCCAATTTAAAATGAAAGTAGCAGCAATGCAAATTAGTGCAAAGTGGAACTTTTGTTCACAAAAAAATTAAGGTCAAATTGCACAGATTTAGAATTAAGTGTGTTAATTCCAGACATTGTCAGTAGTCAGTTTCTTTAAGAACCTTAGCCATTTATCTTTCCGAGATTAATATTAAAATTGTCTTAGACAAATGCCATACCCTAATTGGTACTTTTCAAGTCCTTCCCCCTTGACCTGTGTACTTGCATACCCTTTCAACTGTTTCCAAATGAGAAGCTACAATCTAAAAGCCTATTTTTAAAGAGAAAACATTTGGAAAATAAAGTTCAATGCCTGAAGAGCTGAAATATTCCGTGTGAATACCAGCCTGGACAGAAGATTTTCGCTGAGGAAATGAGAGTTTTGAAGCATTTGGGACCAAGGAAAAGAATATTTCCTCTTAAACATTTCCAGCTTAAAATATGTGGTGAGGAAACTGGAATTTTCAAAACTGGAAAAAAAAAAGAGAAAACATTTTGGCTGATAAGATGCTCCTGAATAAAATATTATCTGAAACAAATGTTTAAGTCAGAAAACACCTGCCAATGTAGATGTGCCCTTCAATAAATATGGTGTCTCCATCCTCGCTTAACATGTTTCTTAGCAATAAAATGTTGGCATTAAATTTAAACATAAGTGCAGTATAAAAGAGGCATATAGCTATATCTTATGGACGTGGTGTTATAACAGCTAGACCAGGGATTTTCAATGTTTTGAAGTTACAACAGTTTTATATTAACACCACTTAGAGAATATAATTAAGTAGTAAGGTGTTTAATGACATAGATAAGAGAATAATAATATAACCAGAGTGATATCAGTCTGTTACTGATAATTTATATAAAAGTAATAATCTGAATATAAGGCTTACGATAGGATAGTAAAGTTTGCGAATAAAGGCCACCAATAATATAATAATATTTTCATTTTTCTTTTTATAGTTTGTTTTCTGGATTATGTGAAACACCTTCAAAATTGTTTTTATATACATGTGGCAACGTATGTATATTTTGTTTTCTAATGCATCCTTGAACATCATTGAGACAAATATCTTTATAGAATGGAGGTGATAAAATAATTTAGAGATTTGAATGAAAATGTCTTATTCTTTCAGGGACTTACGGATAATATCCCTCCTAAAAGCATACTATTAAATAAAAAACCTGTAATTTCCAATAAAAATATCCAATGGATATTACACTTGCAAACTGTGAAACCTGGCAGACACTCATACATACAACGCTAATTTGAAGGAAAATGTAAAATTTCCTGAAACTGGGAAATTGCAATTGTCAAAATAAAGAAAACCAGATGCTACCTTGGTTAGAAGAAAAGTTTCAAAGTACAAGAATGGCTTAATTACTATGACAGTTGTTCTACCATATCCCTCAGGTTGGAATTGGTTTGGGGAGGGGGGAAATCTTTAGAATCTACTAAATCTATATATTTATAACCAGAAAAGTGTAATATGCAGACTCACTTAAATGCTTAATGTAAAAAAGCAATGCTTTTCCTTTGAAAATGTGTATTTAACATAACATGAATATTATTTTATTCAAGACCTATCATAATGAAATATTTGATTGAAATATGTTTAAAGCTTTCCACTTGAAATATGCATCTTATTAAATATCAGTTTATCAGATCAACTATTTGATAATATGCACCTGAACTCATCATGCAAGATGAGTTCAGGAATATAACTGCCTTTGGTGGGAAAAAAAAATAAGACATACCTGAGGTAAGATTACATGAGAGAATGAGAAGATGGGAAGGAGCCGGAAACATGGAATTAAGCCTTTCTGAGAATCAAGGTACTAAAATATAGAGGAAAAGCCAATCATGATTTTTAATCAAGTATCCAAAATGGGTCTTTGGTGCAAACAGTGACAGTGTTATGTCAAAAAGAAATAGGTGCTGAACATAGCAGTTCCAAAACTATTTCATTTAACACAGAGTTTACTCAATTTCTGCTTCTTGAGTAAGAGATTCCAGAATACATTTCACTTGCAAAATATTTTTGATTCAGTATGTATAATGATTATTTCAATTTTATATAAATTCTTAACACATCATTGAAAGCTAAGATGCTAAGAACTCATTCGAACAACATTCATTGTTCATTATATTACCAAGAGCATCTAATTATTGAGACTCTTTTTTAAAGCATCCATATGAGCTTGTACCCCAATAACCAAATATATTATTATGATGTTCTGAGTTTTTTTTTCTCCTATGTTGTTATCATTTGATATAGTTTACATATTTTTCCCGCCCAAATCTAATGTTGAATTGTAATTCCAATACTGGAGGTGCAGCTTGGTGGGAGGTGATCAGATCATAGGGATGGATTTTTCATGAATGCTTTAGCACCATCCTCTTGGTCCTGTACTCACAATAGTGAATAAGTTCTCATGAGATCTGGTTGTTTAAAATTGTGTGGCACCTCCTTCTCTCATGTGAAATGTTTGCTCCTGCTTCACCTTCTGCCATGAGTGAAAACTTCCTGAGTCCTCCCCGGAAGCAGATGCCGGTGCCATGCTTCCTATACAGCCTGTAGAAAAGTGAGCCAATTAAACCTCTTTTTTATAAATTACCCAGTCTTGGGTATTTATTTATAGTAAGGCAAGAATGGCCTAATACATCACTTTATAACTAAAGTATTATGTACTAAAGTTCTAACAATTTCTCAAAACATAGCCAAGCTTAAAGCATATAATACATATATTTTAAGAGATATTGGCAGGTTATTTGAATTCGGACACACAATTTGCATACTCTAAAAAGGATACGGCTGGGCGTGGTGGTGCACACCTGTAATCCCAGCACTTTGGAAGGCCAAGACAGGCGGATCACTGAGGTCAGGAGTTCGAGACCAGCCTGGACAACGTGGTGAAACCCTGTCTCTACTAAAAATATTTAAAAAAATGGTGAGTGTGGTGGCACGCACCTGTAATACCAGCTACTCAGGAGACTGAGGCAGGAGAATAACTTGAACCCGGGAGGCGGAGATTGCAGTGAGCTGAGATTGCGAGCAAAAGAAAGAAAAAGAAAAGAAGAAAGAAAGAAGAAAGAAAGAAAGAAAGAAAGAAAGAAAAAAGAAAGAAAGAAAGAAGAGCAGAAAGAAGAAAGAGAGAAGAGAGAGAAAGAAGAAGAAGAAAGAAAGAAAGAGAAAGAAGAAGAAAGAAAGAAAGAAAGAAAGAAAGAAAGAGAAGGAAGAGGAAAGGAGGAAGGAAGGAAGAAGAAGAAAGAAAGAAGAAAGAAAGAAAGAAAGAAAGAAAGAAAGAAGAAAGAGAGAGAAGAGAGAGAGAGAGAGAAAGAAAGAAAGAAAAAGAGAAAGAAGAAGAAAGAAGAAAGAAAGAAGAAAGAAAGAGAAAGAGAAAAAGAGAAGAGAAGAGAAGAGAAGAGCAGGGAGGGGAGAGGAGGAGGGAGGGGAGGGGGGGGAGGGGAGGAGGGAAGGGAGGAAGGGAGGGGAAGGGAGGGGAAGGAGGGAAGGGAAGGGAAGGGAAGAGGGAAGGAAGAAATCACAAGAGAAAGAAAGAAAGAAAGAATACTCATAAGGTTATACACTGTAACTCCTTGTAATACCAGAGTATATAGAGTTTTAAGTGATTTATTTTCAAACAATTTAACATGTAAAATATCACTGAACATTATCTAATATAATCATTTTTCAAAGAAAATATTCATAGGAAGTGACTTCCACTTCCAAATATCATGGAGCAGCTTATAGTAGGTCAAAAATAATAAAATAGACTTTTTTAAAAACCTGAAATAAATAAACTTATTTATTTTACAATATATATGTAGTAGATAATTACTTTTCCAAAGTTAATAGATTTCAAACTGGATGTTCATCAACAAAATAATAATAATAAGCTGTAGCTAAAAGCAATTAGGAAAAGCTGGACAATATGTAAAGACACAAGATGAAGGCATAGGAGAGCTTCTGAAATAGTCAAGACTTCGGAGCAAACTTGTGGAGAAAAGGGAGCTTACCATGGCAATCCCAATTTTTTAAAAATATTTTTTCCCCTTTATGGCATCTGCCAATTCTTGGCTTAGAGCAAGAAGATGGAAACACAGATGAAGGCCAGCTGTTAATAGGCAGAGAAGTTTTAGGCAATCTCAAGAGACTAAGAAGTAAAATATTGGAGTTTTGTGCTATCAAAAGAGATAGAAATTTGAGGGACATAGAATCCAAAGAAAAAGAATCAGGATTTGTACCACTCCACTCTTCAAGGAAGTTACTAATTAAGCTGCATTGAACAATAGGCTAAGAGATATTCAGAAAAATATATATACAAAGCAGGACAGAATACTGGCATTCTCATGATCCTGTGAGGACTCTCAACTAGGATATCTAGAAAGCTATACCCTTGGAAAGAGGAATACTAAGTCTTACAAAGGCAGAAAACCATCTACAGTCAGCTCAATTCATCATTAGATTGATATGTTCCATTCTTTTGCTCCCTGTCACAGAAGGGAATGCATCTTCTCTGGAATGAGATAACAGATTGGTTCTTACAATCAAACAGAATGTCTATGATTCAATGAAAAAAATAAAAAAAGACAGTACAATCTTGTTGAAAAAGGAGTCTCAAAAGAACAAGCAGACGATAGAAACAAACCCATACGTGACATAAATATTAAAGATAACAGACACAAAATTTAAGATAAATTAATCAACAGCTTCAGGAAATGAAACATGACAGAGTAATTTACCACAAAACTGAAACCTAAACAAAAGCAAATAAAACATATAAATCTAAAAACATAGTTACTTAAATGCATATGTTAAAAGATAAGCTCAACAGTAGTTTGGAAGGAGCTAAAATAGGGATTACAACACTGGAAGATAAGTCAGTAGAAAATACTGAGACTGAAGCATGTAGAGTAAAATGAATAGAAAGTACAGAAAAGAGTGTAAGACATATGTGGGTCATGATAAAAAGATCTAATGTTTATGCAACTTGAGTGCTGGAAAGAGAGCAGAGGGAGAATGTGGCAAATGCAATATTGCAAAGACTTTTACCAAGAATTCTTCAATGCTGAAGAAAAACTGCAAGGACAAATTCAGAACATCCTGTGTACCTGAAGTAGAATAAATATAAAGAAAACTACACAAAGAAAATCACAATGAGGGACTTCATAAAACTAGCAAAACGTATAGACAAGGAGAAAAATCTTAAGAGTGCCCGGAGGGCGAAAGTATCATTTCTTTCAAAGAAGTGGAAGAGACAATGGAAACCAGGAGGTAATGCCTTATCTTTAAAGTGCTTAAAGGGGGGGGAAACCCTACTAAAGCAGAATTTTAGACTCAGATAATATGTCCTCCAAAAATGAAAGACGAATATAAAAACTAAGATTACTCATTAGCAGTAGACACAGATTAAAGAAAATAGTAAAGTATTTCTTTGAGCAAAATGAAAAAGAAGCCAGAAGCAAATAGAAAAATGCAGAGAGAAGTGAAGAATAATGGAAATGGCAACTATACATGTACGTTTGAAAATATATAACATCTACAAAAAGAAATAAATTACTTTGTGGTTTAAAATACAGCTAGAATTGGTCAGGCACAGTAGCTCATGCCTGTAATCCCAGCACTTTGGGAGGCTGAGGCAGGTAGATCACTTGAGGTGAGGAGTTCGAGACCAGCCTGCCCAACATGGCAAAAACCCATCTCCACTAAAAATACAAAAATTAACCGAGCGTAGTGGCATATGCGCCTGTAGCCCCAGCGACTTAGGAGACTGAGGCAGGAGAATTGCTTGAACCCAGGAGGCGGAGGTTGCAGTGAGCTGAGATCGTGCCACTGCATTCCAGCTTGGGTGACAGAGCGAGACTCCGTCTTGATAAAATAAATAAATAAAAATTAAAATTAAAAATACAGCTAGAATTAAAATGCATGACAATATGAATACAAAAATCAAGAAATGGGTAAATAAAATAAAGTGTTTTACGGGTTTTGTATTTTCTGGAAGTTTGTAAGAGTGCAAATTTAAGACAGATGCTCTGAGCTGGGCATGGCAGCATGTGCCTGTAGTTCCAGCTACTTGGGAGGCTGAGGTTGGAGGATCACTTGAGACCAAAAGTTTGATACCAGCCTGGGCAACATAGCAAGATCCCATTTCTAAAAAACAAAAACAAAAATAGCTGGGCATGGTGGCTCGAAACTGTAATGCCAGCTACTCAGGAGGCTAAGGTAGGAGGATCACTTGAACCCAAGAGTATGATCATGCCACTGCACTTCAACCTGGCTGACAGAGACCCTGTCTCAAGAAGAAATAACAAACAAACAAACAAAAACAAAAAAACCACACAAACACAAATAAAAGAGATTCTCTTAAATAAGAGTGTGAGTTGTAATCTCTTAGCAAATCAATAAAAATCTGTGAAGTATAATTACTAAACTAGCCAAATATGAGAGTGGATTAATGGAAATAGTTAATTAGTGCAAAACAAAGAAACAACAGAAACAAAATAAGTAAACACAATAGAAAATTAATTGTAGTATGGTAAACATAAATTCAAATGTATCAGCAGTTACATTAAATATAAATGGACTAAATACAACATTGTTAAAACGAAGATGTGAGATTATTTTTTAAACCCAACTTTATGCTATTAAAACACACATGCACAAACCCATATGCCCTTAGATACCACAGAGAGGGTGAAAGTGAAGGATGGAAAAACAACTCAAAAATATGAATCAAAATAAGACTGATGTTGCTACAATGATATCAAACAAGGTAAATATTCAGGCAACCTAATTTTATTAGATATAAAGAGAGCATATTTTAATGATAAAAGGGTTAGGACATGAGAAAAATACAGCAGTTTAAAATTTATACATCTACCTATCTAATAACATTGCTTTAAATATACGAAACAAAAGAAATTGACAGAAATAGAAAACGCAAAAATCAGCAATCATAGTGGAAAATTTTAACATATTTCCCTAAGTAATAATAAAAGTAGACAAAAATCAGTAAGGATACAGATGATTTTAGCAAGAAAATAAACATTCATGATGTAACTGACTTATTATGACATTGTGTTTAAAGGTGATAGGTATTCTTTCAAGTGCATGTGGAATGTATTGTATGCTAAAACAGATCATGTTTTATTCAATGTTGTTATAGGTTCAACACATTTCTGAGAATTAAAATCATAGTGCATTCTCTGATCTTATTGCTGTTGATTAGAAACTGAATTTTTTAAGTAGAAAATCCACAGATGTTTGAAAATTGATCAATGCACTTCTGGAAATAGAATAAAATTTCCTAATAATATATGTAGATATTAATAGGTATCTACATAAAACCCATAATTAGTATCATACATAAACACAGAAGCTTTTCTCCATGAAGTTGGAAAAAGACAAAGATGTCCATTAATGCCTCTTCTGTTCAACATCTAGCCAGAGTTAAGCAAGAAAAATAACTGGAAGATACAAGGATTAGAGAAAAAGAAAAAATGACATTATTGGCAGATGATGTAACTCTATATGTATAAAATTCAAAGGCTTCTACAGTAAACCAATTAATACTTATAAGTAAATTTAGCAAGGGAATTGAAGGAATAGTCAATATTTTAAAAATCAATTTTACTTTTATATACACTAACAGACAATTAGAAAATGAAATTATAAAAATATACGTACAATTTGCAACAGCATCCAAAGAAAGCAAATACAAGAAAACATATCTAATAAAATATGCATAAGATCTGCACATGTAAAACCAAAAACCATTACTGAGAGAAATTAAAGACATTAAAAACTACAAATGAAAGGATTTACCATGTTTCTGAACAGAATACAATGTTGAAAAGATAACATTTCTTTCAAAAATGATATATAGATTCAATCAAAATTCTAGCAGATATTTTTAAATATGGAAATCCACAAGATAATTTTAAAATCCATATGGAAATGTAAAGGGATAAGAATAACCAAGATCATCTTGGAGAAGAACAAATTCAACAGAGATACATTACCGGAAATTAAGACTTAATACAATATATAGTAATTAAGACAGTGTATACACAGAGAAAGGAGACAGTGTACATGAGGAGAACCTAAAGACAAATCTGCACAAATATGTAGTCACTTGCTTTATGACAAAAGTGAAACTGCACTGAGATATTGAAAGAATTTTCTTCTCAATAAATACTGCTGAGCAAATTGGTTATACATAAAGAAAAAATATATAAAGGACCTTACCTTTCGGCATACACAAAAATCAATTCAGGTGCTTTGTAGACATAAAAACAAATGGTAAAAATACATTTCCAAAAAATAAGAATATATTGTTATGCTCTTGGATAAGTAAAGCTATCTTTAACAGTACACAAAATGCACTAACCATTAAGGAAGACCACATTAAAATAGGAGATTATATTCCTCCAAAGACATCATTAAGAAAGTGAAAAAGGCAAACCATAGACTGGAAAGACTGGAAAGAGATGTTTGCAAGGCACATGTTTCAAAAGGACACGTATCCAGAATATACCAACTACTACACCACCAGAAGAAAAAAGACAACTCAAAAAAGAAATGAGCAACAGAGTTGATCAGATATTTCACAAAAGGTAATATCCATGGCCAATAAATGTAGGTAAAATGGTCAAATTTTATTAGTTGTCAAAGAGGTGCAAATTAGAATTACAGTGAGATATCACTATATATCCACCAAAATGGATAAAATTAAGGAGAATGACAACACCAAACCCTGGTGAGGATATAGAGCAACATCAGACATTGCTGGTACAAGAATTAAATAGTACAACTGCTTCAGAAAATTATTTGATCAAATCTACCACAGTTGAACAAACATACACCTTATTACACATCATTTCCACTCCTAGGTATATATTCAACAGAAATGTGTACTTGTGTGCCCAAATCACATACAAGAAGATTAACAGCAGCCAACAATTAAAGACAACCTATGTCTGTCAAAAGTCGGGATTAATGAATTTTAGTATATTTATGTGATGCAATATTCTACAGCAATGAAAATGAGTGAACTGCAATTATACAACCCAATATAGGTACAACAAAGTGCATATGATATGTTACTACTTATATAAAGGTCAGCAACATGAAACGAATTGCAAGATAAAAGAATCAAGATTGCAATTTCTTTTTCTAATGACAAAATGTGACAAAGGGGAGGTCCTTATATGCTAATAATGTTCTATTCCTTGAACTTACTGAGTATTACACAGGTATGTTCACTTTTTTTAAGTAATAATATGTACACTTTCATTTGTGCATTTTTAATGTCTATTTCTTTTTTTATTTTATTTTTATTTATTTATTTTTTTGAGACGGAGTCTGACTCTGTCACCCAGGCTGGAGTGCAATGGCATGATCTCGGCTCACTGCAACCTCTGCCTCCCGGATTCAAGTGATTCTCCTCCCTCAGACTCCCTAGTAGCTAGGACTACATGCGCACACCACCATGCCCGACTAATTTTTGTATTTTTAGTACAGACGGGTTTTCACCATGTTGGCCAGGATGGTCTTGATCTCTTGACCTTGTGATTCACCTGCCCCAGCTTCCCAAAGTGTTGGGATTACAGGTGTGAGCCACCGTGCCCTGCCTTTAATGCTTTATTTCAACAAAAATTTACTTAACACAAAACAAACTGCAGGGCTGATGAAAATATAGTTCAGAAGAAAAGTTTTAGCTTCATCTTTTCCTCTCTTTACTGACTTTACTATACCAGTAAAGATATTGTCCCATAGTTTAAAGTTCTATATTGGCTTCATGGAGGCTTTAGTCTTCAATTTTACTTATGGTAAAGGGAGGTTAAGGACATCAGTTCATATATACCACTACAATAATAACTTCAAGTGAAGGCACTATAAACCACAGCAGAATGCTTATATGTCTTAATTTTTATATGGTTGTACTTTTTTCCCTTAAATCTCTAAGTTATTTTATTGAGAACAGTCATATGTCATCTAGTGACAGACATATGATCAGAGAACTGCATCATTAGGCAATTTTGTTGTTACGGGAACATCATAGTGTGTACTCACAGAAACCTAGATGGTATAGCCTATGACTCACCTGGGCTATATGCCATAGAGTGTTGCTCCTAAAAACTGTACAGCATGTTACTGTACTGAATACCATAGGCAACTGTAACATAGTAGTAAGTATGTGTGTATCTAAACATAGGAAAGGTACAGTAAACATCTGATATTATAATCTTTTCGGACTACTGTCATATATGTGGTCCACCATTGGCTGAAATGTCTTTATGTGATGCATAACTGTAATTGTCTTTTATTGTGTCCTTGCCACATGCTTATGAAGTGAATAGAGAAAGATATTATCCATCTCACAAGGCAAGACAGAATGAACCAAAACCACCACCAAAACCCATTTGGATTTTTACTAAAAAGAGGGCGATTGATTGATTCTGCACTTGTTTTATGGCCTTACCAACTCAAACATATAATTTCTGCTTTGACCTACTCACTAAACACAGACTCATCTAGTCATGCTCAGAGACTACTTTCTAGCATCTCCTTCGGTGAAGAATTCCAGGAATATTTGTTTGAAACACAAAACGCTTTAGACAGCTGTCCACATTTCTCTCCAGAGCTGTTTTTTAAGGCTCCTTCATTTCTCCTGATTACATCAAGTGGAAAGCCCGAATGACATGCTAATCAGCATTCAACACCTTACATACTTACATCCATAACTTTACTCTCTCTCACTAGGAGAGTAACTATTTTTTTTTCTAAAGAGAGAGGATACGTACTGCCTCATGATGCAGAATTCTTACAGCTACATCAGTGATAAAGAGAAGTGAACTACTTGTTCTTAAGGAACTGAAGATCGTTATATTCATACTGGACTGCCATGCAATGTGTGCAAAACTAGTAACAATTACTCAAAAATCTAGGGATATCCTGATGATAGCAACTTCATCCTCCGCAGAACAGAAGAGCTGGGGCATTTCTGAAATGATTAATGGGACCAGTTTGCCTTATCTCAAGAGATTGATGTATTCTCTCGGATTATGCTACAGTAGACTAAGAATTGACTTCTCTAAAGAGTAGTTGGTTCTAGGAGTGATCCACATCTATGACTCTATCTTATAAAATTATACAGGCTTTCTTAAAAAGGCTTATAATTCCTTGACTTCAATAAGGGGAATTCTCATTTCCTAACATATCTATGAACTACATCATTAATACAATCATCTATTTCTCCCCGATTTTAGGCATCAAAATTGGGGGGGAATAGAACAAGATGGTGCTCTATTAAATCTAAATCTAACAAATCACATTTCCATTGAGGAAATGAGATTCAGTTCAATGTAATGGCTGTCACGAAATCTAGGCTGGGAAGTGGAATCAAACTTACTTTTCCTCATTTTAAGTCCAATGTGTTCATCCTAGTATTTTCTATATTGTATGACATTAACAAGAATACCAGTTGTGAGACAGGAATTACAAATGAGATCATGCAAGCTCAGAGCTTAATTTTGACCACTTGGTCTTCTTGGTTTGTTTTATTTCTATACCTCCCTACCATTCATGTTGCATATCCCCTGAGAAAATCTCCTTAAGACTCATGTTACTGATATTCTAAGAAAAGCATAATCTTCTGCTATACTTTCAGAATTGAGTCCAAATTTCACAGCTGATGATCATGGTGAACTAATTTCTCTCATTCTCTCATCTTTGCTTACCATGGTTGTCCATCTAGTTTTGGCTCTACCAACTATTTTACTCAACTGGAGGAAATATTTACACACACACACACACACACACACACACACACACACGTGCTTGCACCTTTCTGGGATATGACTAGTTGATTAAAGAAAAATATTCAAAGATATTAGATGTGTTTAATTAGGATTCCACATGTGCCTATTATTTTAAGATTAGAAATAAAATGCTCTGTGAGAAGCCTTATCTAAAATTTGAATGGAATTTCCACGTCATTCTGTTCTTGGTTATTATGAGAGTTCAATGTTGTGGAAATTATTACAAATTCTGTTTTGCCACTATAAAGAAGGATGAGACCTTGAAATGAATGAATAAATCTTCCAGATTTTAAGTTCTTAGACCTTCAATTTTTACTCACAAAATCTATTACTGTAAATAATAAACATGAACAATCAAACAGCACTATAGTCTTTCATCCCAGAATTTATTTCAAGCATGTCATTAATAATAGAAATACCTTTATATACTCAAAATACTTTTTGAAGGAATCTTATAACCAACCTGAAGAAGGAATGAATTATTTGTTAGTATCTTGCCCCATAAAATTTTTTAAATGACCTTTGAAAGATATTTCCAAGTCAACCAAGACCAATATATGAGAAATAACTAGGGGTAAATTGATTTTTGTCACCCAAATTCTTTTTGCACTTAAAGTAACTTCTCACTCACCTACATATCAGGGTTTCCTCATGCTGTGGATCTTGAATATTGATTTTCCTATAAAAATTTTAAAGAAATGATGTTCTGAATTATAAGAAATATAAACTCTTTAGGTATTTGAAATTGAAAAGAGCTGAGAAGAGTTGCTTTTAGAAAGAGCAAAGAGGACAAGTGAAAAATTTAAAAATGGAATGAATGGAATTTAAAAATGCAAATGAGTGAATCATATTTTTCAGAGAAGCCAGATGTCCACTTACTTCCATGTTACAAATCAGTCTAAAGGCTTATTTGTAAGGAAAGGTTTACACAATAAAAACAAAATGATGTATTTAGAAAAACAGTCTATTGATCCATCTGGTTTCAATGTCTATATAAGAAAGAAGGAAAAAGATGGCATTTTGGTTAACGTTACCTCAATTATCAAGATTAGAGTTACTGAATCTTCCTTCAAGAAGATCATGAATAGACACTACTTTGTATGCAAAATTTCTTTGTGTGTACTTCATAAACATTTTCTGTAAAGAAGGATCACAGAGTTTATAAAGAATTATATTTCCATAAAGGTTTAAGAACCACTGCTCTTCTAGCCCAAATATCTACATTGTGAGAGCCCATTGTTTGCACCTTTTTAAAGATAGATACTACCTAAAGACACAAGTATGGTGTTTTTTAAGAAGTCAAACATCCTGCAAGTAAACCTTTTTTTTTTTTTGTAATAGTTCAATTTGGTGAGTGGATCAGAAATTAATGCCCTTTGGAAATAGGCAAAAGGAGTAGAAATGACAA
Source organism: Rhinopithecus roxellana (assembly GCF_007565055.1). NCBI lineage: Eukaryota > Metazoa > Chordata > Mammalia > Primates > Cercopithecidae > Rhinopithecus > Rhinopithecus roxellana. The sequence goes on along the minus strand of NC_044553.1, from coordinate 54,395,276 downwards.
AGTACTTAATTACAGATTATTGTTATAATCATTTATTCTCATAAACGATCATATAAAAAAACCACATACACCAGGCAGAAATAAATCTTAAAATTATTATGAAACTTTAAAATAGTTTGTAAAACTTTAAAATAGTTTTACAATAATATGGCTAAAGGCTTTGGTATTTGCATTAACAAATACTCAAATCAGTTACCCATATTTGTTCCAGTTCAGCCAAATAAATAAATACATACATAAGCAGAATAGAGATATTTGCTGCTAACTATGCAAACATCATTTCAAGCCACTGAATTACAGAATTTAACAGTGTCACATCACTCGAAAATTTGTGAATGGGAGCAGCATAAGAGAAAAAAGAAAGTATGCATCCCCATGGTTCTTCAAACAATTCAAAGTTGGCCAAAATATGTACTACAGATTCTATTACTTGTATTTTTTATTTGAATGTTCTATTAGAAATTTCTACTTCAAGTTTCTTAATATATTATCATTATCATGATTCCACTATTCTATTTTTTAAAAGGTTTACATAGCAGAGAAGAAATGGAGAATTATCAATTACTGAGAAAATGTGGGTTGAAGACAGCCAACACTTATTAGTAAGGCTCCTTCACACCCACACCCATATAATCTACCAGGGACTGTTATCTCATCAAAATTAAGTATATTTTCCAGCTCATTTGACAAGATTTAGTTCAACTTTTTGCTTTATATGAATAGACTTTGTCTAACTAAATAAAAATTTTAAATAAGGGGGCTAGATAACGATCCTTGCCTAATGTAGTATTCCTAAAATTTTTCTTTTTTTGAGTTGAGATATTAGAGCAGTCCTTTTTTGCCATCTGTACTTATATATAATTTATTAGAATCAAGAAAACATAATAAACTTAATAAATGACCAGTCTGGATAGTGTTTCATTTCTAAAGCTTCAGAATGGTTATGGAAGCTAAGTAAAAGAAGAAACCCACTTTTTACTTAATTAGTAACTAGGGCAGTCATTTCATACAAGAAACAGGAGCTCAGTAAATTATTCTCTCAATGGGGTGATAATATATATTCATACTGTATACAAGAAACAGTGATCTTGTTGGTAAGGATACAATCTTATTAGATCAGGAAATAAACTCGAAGCCTTATTTGAACCTATTATTTTCTGAAATCACCAAACCATGTAATACGACTTGAGGTCTACTGAATCAGCATCTTCAGTATAACAAGATTGAGGGGATTTGTATAGATTAAATATCAGAAGAACTCGTCTACATAAGTGATTCCCCAAGTGCGATTCTCAAGCAACAGCATCAGCATCATCCATGGGTCTGTAAAAAATGAAAATTAATCTGTCCTACCCCAGGCCTACTCCTTTAACAAGTTCTTCAGGTAGTTCTTAAACACATTATAGTTTGAGAATCACTGACCTAGATCATTAAATTCTGATTTTGTTTCAAATATTTTCTGTGTACTTAGCTCTCCTGCTACCTGCTTCTTTTTCACACCTGCTAGAAAAAGAATCCTTCTAACACATTGTATAATGGGAAAAAAAAGTTTGAATATTTAACTATTCTTGGAAAGCCTTAGAATTACCAACTATTTAAAATAATTTGAGTATAGATTTCTCTGTTTGGGCTTATTAATATTCCATTATCTTTCCCATTATCTCAGAAAAATCTCATAATAATTTACATATATTTACTTTACTTTTTCATACACATACACACAGAGATATATTATTTTTTAAATGGAGGTATTGAATGAGTGGAAAGTAGTTATGATATCAACCATACACCTACATTTAGTACTTACTGTTTTTCTCCTCCCTTCCTATGTAATGTAAAAGAGACAAGAAAGCAAGCCAATACCAAAACAAAATGGTAGAAGCAGAGCTTTACAATAATGTATATTTTTGAAGCCATGGAAAGTGTTAAAGCCAAAGACCTTCTAAAAAACATTAATTGACTTTGAACTTTCCTGTGGCAATCTTCAGTCTACTGACAAGAGTTTGAAGTAGTCCCATCTGTCAATCTAGTTCAGGGATCACCTCCTGTATGGAGTCTTCTAGCCTCTCTGAGGCAAGTTAGGAGCAACTCCTCCAACTTCCCATAAAAATGTTGGCACATTTTTATTATAGCGTTTGCTGTGTTGTGTTGGTGCCTTTGTTTTATATCCTCATTCACCAGATGATCAGTATTTTGAAGTTTTGAAACTTTATCTTACTGGTTTCTGAATTACTGACAGACAGGATAGACATGCCCTTTAGTCAATACTCAGTATTGTTTTTGAGTGAGCAAATGAGCAAATGAATGAAACCATCATAGTAAATATAATACATCCTCTTGGAGAATAAGAGCTCAAATAACACTGAAAAAAAATCAGATATCAGCAATAATCTTGCATCACTTGTTATGTTAACCATGTTAGAATATCATTTGTCTTGTACCCATGTAGGCACTTTTGACAACCACAGCTATGACACAGAATCATCTAATACTAGTATCCCAAAAGACCTGAAATATAATCAAATGGATGCTACGAATTTCTGCTAGTGAAGCAATACAAAGCCCTAACTAAATGACTTGCTCACATTTGTATAGCATGTTATTGAAAAAACAGATAAATAACCTATTTGTTTTCCCATTGCCCAACACTGCCTCTTAAAAGATCGTGAAATAATTTAACTTACCAATTATGTGCCTTTCACACTTAAATAACTATGAAAATTATGTTGTATTTCACCCAATGTTTTATATCTGTAAATAAAAAATTATCCTGCTCCATCATTACTATCCTGCTCCATCTTACCATTTGGAACAGACTTGTTCCTTGTCTATTTTAGGGTATCTTTGAGAAATTTCAAGGCCCCATTTCACTTTATAAAGCCCCTTCCTCCCTCAGTACCCATGCTTAAATCTCCTTAGTGTTAAAGAAGTTGTGCACACACGCCAAGAAGGGAACAGACAACACTGCCTGGGAGAAGGATTTCCTTTCCATGTTTTGGTCTCAGGCAAGCTTGTATAACGTTGGATGACCTTTTGCTCCAGAATACTCAGCCTATTGTACAATGGCTTCCTTTTCTTGGATATAGAACGAAGATCAGGCTTCAAATCTTTGAGGTGGAGCATCAGAAATTTACCATATGAAAAATCCCGAAGATCTCTGGAGCCAGAGAATCAACATCGTTAACAGTGCCATGTCTTACCCAACAATTACCTCCTTCCACATTTTAGCTTTCCAAACATATTTTAGTTGCAGAAGGCTAGTCAAGTGTCATGTTTGAAGAAATGCAGATAAATAGGAAAACAAGAAAAAGAGAAATGTGGCCACGGTAAAGAAAATAATGAATACAAACTCGTCCTTATGCATATAATCAGTCATTAATTTGATTATACACTTATTCTTTTTTGCTTCTTAGACTTTCTTAGTGATAATGCTTACATAATTATTTTGTACAGGTGATAAAAATTAGTTCAAGAAACAGTATCCCCGGGACTGGAAAAATATTTCAGGTTAAATATATTCAAAGTGTTTCTCATTGAGCCAAAGGCAATGCAGTGTGTGTGTGTGTGTGTGTGTGTGCCTAAAAACATCGTGCTAGAAACTAAAAACATGATTTTGAGATATTGAAAGGCAAACTATATTATTTCTGTCTGTCTTTCTCCAGCTACACATACTGCAAAATGATTGCATAGACGTAATGTCAAAGTCATAATAATTCCTTAACCACGTAGAAGGAGATATTTTTTAAATGAATATTGAAAGATGCCCTAAACTTCGGTGACAGCAAACATTGATTTATAGCAAATTCCCCAGCAAACAAGTCTGAAACAAACAGATTAATTTTAGAACTTAATTGGTTCAGATATCTAATTCTTTCAGATCATGGAAAATATAATTTCTAAAATAAGAGATCTCGAATATATGACCTTGTAAGTCTTTAACTCCATAAAATGTGTTAATGAGTATTCAAGTTCTTACCTAAAATGAAACAGTGACACTGGAATATGAGGAAAACAAGTATCTGTAATATTGTGAATGACATTTGCCCTGCAATATCAGGGTTTTTTTGTGGGGGGGGGATTTAAATACTGATATTCATTTATTTTTGCTGATACAAAAATGCTGTTAACCATACCTATGTTCAATTAGAAGGAAAAAAACGAAGAAGTTTAATAGCTGGCTAAAAAACTCTATGTGCTAAATTCAGTTCAGGCTTAATTTGTGAACAGAAATCTGTTAATGTATATTTGGTTAAGGATATATGATATAGTCACCAATGACGAATGGCTTGGGATATAAGGAGGAGCATAAACCAGCTGTGAATTTTTAAACTAAAACATAGAAAATTAAATGTATTTTCATCTATTATTTTATGATAATATTATAATCTGTTTTAACAACAGCACATGCTATTCTATTATTTTGTAAATTCTCAATCCCCTCCATCAAAAAAAAAATAGATATCAGAAGTTCTCACACAGTCAAAACCCTCCACCATGAAATTTATAATCACGAACTCAGCCCAGAAACACATCTAAATTCTGTTCAAATAAAATACCTCCTCGCTTAAATGTTCTCACATATCAAATCACTGTATTCATCCCTATGTATTATTCGTACCATAAAAAATACCCATGTGCTTTAGAAAAAGGCTTTTACTCTTGCAAAATTATTGAGATGTCTATCTGAAAAATCAATGGCAGTTTTGGTGACATAATTACTCTAATTCTCAAAAGCCAGGCATTCATAAATGTGGAGCTATGTCTTTTTCTGGTGGTAAAGTTCAGGATTTACTAATTGGTACAATCAGAGAGTGCTGGTTTCAAGGCTGCTGCAGCAGTATACTTACCTAAATTGAAGTGCAAGTTAAATCCATAGTGAGAAGCACTCACTTACCCGTAAAAACTGATAAATTATACTGCCGAGTAATCAGTTTGCATAGGCAGTTGTTCATAGAAGTGTCTCTGCTCCATCAATGCACTAAAAAGCCATGTAGGGTCTCACTTCTTCACCCTCCAAAGGACAAGTCACAAAACAAATCACAGAGAAGGGAGTCAGAAAATACAGAAGCCCCATCTTCAGCCCATATACCACTTATAACAGTGAAATTAGAATTATATCAGTAAAATGGAAGAGCACTGAAATAAAGACTTTTCATTTGAGAGTAAAGAAATATAGAGACATAATGAAAATAAAGGCTGTAAGCCAGTGTTAGTATTCCGATTTCAAAGTTCATGAAGTAGTCTGTAAATAGCACGTACTTTTTAACAGGCACATCCTATAGCTTCCAAAAATAATACTATATAGAGGTCATGTTGCATTTATTTAGTTATTGCTTACAGCAGAATAGACATCTGCCATTTATTTATTTTGCCACCTATTAACTAGGAGCCTATGGTAACCCCACCCCCACTGTATGTGTATTATTAAGAATTCTGTAAGGATACCATTGCTGTATTTATATATGTACAACTTGAGGTGCACAGAAAAAGCAAGCAATCAGGAACTTCAATTTGGTGTCTTAAGAATTGTCCTGTATTCTTATTATCCTGCGATTGTGCTCAGAGCTAGAGAATTTAAAGTGAGAGAAAAAAAAAAAAAAAAAAAAAAAGACCTAATACTAGCAATCACAATTTTTCCTGTAATCAAGTCCATACTTCTTTTCATATTCTTTCACTGGATTGCTTTTCTCTGTTTATTGTTGTTGCTAAACAAGGTGAGAGTTTAGGCGACATTTTTCAATGATGACTTCTTTTGCAATAACAAAATTCTTAAATGTAGTCTCTCTTTTCCTCCTGCTATGTGCTATCAAATTCATCTTTGTATGGGAGGCAAAAACTAAAATGAGTAAATTGCCTTTAGTAGGTAGTACTCTTTTCCTGACACTAGGAAGTAAATTGTCAAAGAGTTACACAGGGTTTTAGCTGCATGATTCCCATTGACTTTAATGGGAGTTGCAAGGAAAACACCCCATGTGAAGCTTAGAAAAGTAGGGGTTAGTTTTCTTTATGGTCTCCACTGTATTTTGTACTCTCTAGCCTCGAACATTCTCTCTTCACTCACCTCTGTTCTCCCCTTTCTTTGTAGCTTATCCCTCAAATAATATAAATCTTAGGCCTTTTCACTTAATCATCCACGTGTATAGCTAGTCAACACCATTTCCAAAGTGTCACAATTAAACACCTCATTATCCAACCTGCCGACCCCCAGCCATTCACCGTTGTCCAGTTTATGTGGATAGACAGGGAAAACATTTTTGTGGAATATTGTTACAATATTAGCTTGATAATTTTTGAAACACATGCTGAATTTCAAATAATATCAAAATTGCCTAAATTATATTCTTTCTTACTTCTAAAACAATGCCTATTAATATTACTACTCTCATTATTATTTAACTTTTAAGTACTTTTAGGATTTCCTGAAAGTTTGCATAGAGCACAACTAAATAAGCTTCTTGGAAATACACTAGGCATGGCCAGGCAGTTAATATAGCGACTTAAGCAGCAGTTAGCTAACGTGCTTCATAGGACAACTAGTGAACAACATAATAGATACCATGATGTTAGCTCCTGGCAGAATGGGTACAAGATTCCATCATGTCTGGGGAATGAAGGACACCCTTGTCTGTGTAATGGAGACAGCAATACCACAATTGGCTGATGTCACTCTTATATAATACATTGTAACACACACACACACACGCGCACACACACAAACCCCTATGGGATTGTTCTAATTCTCCAGCAAGTTTTGATTGTGGAGAAAGCCAAACTAGGGTAGCTTTGAGCTAGATTTTTATGAGTGTTTGCTTCTGTATAGAATGCACAAAAGGCCCAATCTTCGTGCCTACCACTTTTTTCATTACTGTGGCATTAATTACAAAGTAAGATGCCAAGTAATTGGCAAGGGGAACACTACTTGCTTATTTATCAGATACCTTTATCCTATGCTCCTGGCTTCTTTCCTTTACTGCACTTTTATAATAGATTACCAGGATAGCAATGTAAAGAGTAAAAGGTCTTTCCTTTGCAAATTTTTAACTCAACTTACCTTGTATTATTTGTCTTACTTCAAATCAGACCAATAAGAAAGGATTTGCACCCAGCAGCATATTATTAATCAAACACCATATACAATCACGTAAAGTCTAAAACAAAGCAAAGAGTACGGTCTGCCTAAAGCAAATGGTTTAATACCACCAAAAATCTTCCCAGTTCATTCTGCACTTATGGATTTATTATTCCTATGAAACACTGTGGAAGCGTGCCATAAAATACCAGACACATCAAGCAAACATCCTGAAATTCTCTCAACAGTCAGGGTACCTAAAAAAATACAAGGACATATTTTTCTCAATTTTTCATCTCATTTGTCCCCAGTTATTATCAATTACTTCTGTTCTACCTCTATGTTGATCATGACAAAAAATATGTTTTTCATAAAATAACACATTTGGACATAATAACGAGAACCTTGGTTCCCATCTTCCCGTTGCCGAATAGCACGTCTCGTGCTGTACAGGCGCAGTTGGCTGTCCAAGGACCCTGATGCCAAATTGCGGAGGATATTCTTGTCGCAGTGACAAATTGCTTGCTGGTGGGCTGTGTAGAGTGTTATTCTGGCAGCATCGGAGTTGTCTACGTGTCTGTCACTTGGTTAGGCTGCTTCAATGCTAGGTGATTCCACCCCACTCCCCACCCCCTTTTCTTTTTTCAACGCATTTTTCAGACTTACCTTTGCTTCTCAGTGAATGGGGACTTTAACATTCACTTGACAATGAGCTTATGAAAATGCCTCCCAAGTTCTCCGTACAGGTATCTGTAGGGTGAGAGAAGGATTTTTTCACAGTGCCATACTTGTTTTCCATACAAACCTACAGGCTGCCATTATAGCCACCCACATTCCGGTTGGCAACGCACTTATGCAGGGAGCGCCTTAATGAATCCAGACAAAACTGCAGAGCATTCCTGACACACAGGAAAATCATGCATTTTCATGATATTTCAGGGTAATTTATTTCTTTAGTGTGTAAAATATTGATGGTCAATATTATTTGATAACATTTCAGTAAAGAGATTATTCTGCTTTTGATCTGACACTTATTTTTTAAACTAAAAAGATGTGCTTTACAAGTTCCTTATATTAAGTATGTTTGTTCAGAGATGATCTGCTAGAATAAAAAAAGCAGAAATGTAAATGAGTAGTCAACATTCTGTAAACAAATTAGCTTGTAAACATGCTGTAGACAATCCCAACAGTGTCTGTTGACTACCTATGAAGGTATATAATTTAATGCCTTCAGATAATTTGTGGGTAAAGTCTAGCCAGCTGATATTTTGAGATAAATAATAAATAACACTCCTATTTCATTACTGAGTTTATAATTAAGTATTAATGTAAAGGCATTTTTAAAACTATAACTACAGGAGATACAGTATTTTAAAATTGTTTTATGAAACTGAAAAGAATAATTGCAATGAACACAAAAGATGTAGGAGGCCTTTTTTAATTCTATGGAATGACAGAAGATTTTCTCCATAAAACACATCGTGCAGCAGTGTTGTATTATTTAAGACTTGAGGATGTATAAAAGAAGCTAATGGATTTTTTTCACAAAAGATAATATACAATGGAATAATTCTTAAAGGAAATGAACAGGCTTTTAATCTTGTGGGAAAAAAATGTTTGTTTTTGCTCCTCTCATATACAAATGTATTTGTTGGTTTTATTGTTCAAACTGTAGCCCTGAATTAAATGGATTGTAAAGTTCTCCTAAATACTTTAGATTTGTTTTCAAAGAAATATTTGCAATTTTTATGCATATATACATGCATGTGTGTGTGTATCCCAAAGATTTCACTTACACTAATTAGAAGAAATAATAAGAAAGCCTTAAGTGGTGGAACTTGGAGAGACTCTAAAAGATATTTTAACAGTTCCATTTGCAGGATACATAGGTAAAGTTTTCAGCCCAACATGATGTTTAAATTAGTTTGTTTTCATCATAACTACTGATAGGACTTAAGTTAGCACTCTAAACTGCATGGGTATTTCCAAACTAAACTTATTAAATTATCTTTTCCCAACATTTTTTGTGTGTGTGTTTTGTGTTTTCTCTAAAACCCGGCAGCACAAATTTTCTAGCTTTCATCACTTAGGAGCATCTAGTGTGAAGCTATTGATCCTAAAATTGCTAGGGTTTTCTAAGAAGGCTCCTTGTTGGTTCTGCACTGTTGTCACTGAAGTGGTTAAAGCTTTGTTTGTTTGTTTTGTTCTGAATGGCTCTTAATGGATTAAGCTTTAGGCTTTCACCAAAGCAGTAACTGATTGTTAAAGTACCAAGGAATAAACTAACCACAGGGTGTGTGTGTGTGTGTGTGTGTGCACATGAGTGCTTGTGTATGTGTGCTTGCGTGTGTGTGTGTGCATGCACTGGTAGAGTAAAGTAAATTATGATCTTTAAGTTCTGAAACTAAGCTAGTATAAACATATGTTAAATAAAATATTTCTTACTCTATATCTTTAACATATCTATCCTCTGCAAATTGCCAGAATTATGTTAATCAATCCCTACAATGGATTAACTCTATCTAATCAAGAATAATTGAATTAAACTGTATAATAACCCACAGCTATTGAAATGGATAACATGAGATTTAGCTGCAAGATGACATTTACCTATGAAATTAACATGCCATTGTGTTTTCATCCTAAAACTGTTTTTCATAATTTTACCAATAATATTCAAAATAGTGATTTCAAGTTATATAAACCTTTAAAGCTCTCACTACAACATTAAGGAATATATATGCACTTGTCTTCATAATATTATGCTGTGGTTCTGGACTCATATAATTAGGTTTTGGCTTAAGTGTGATATTAAGTAGAAGATTAATGACTTGACAAGTAAAGAAACACCCTTATCTGGAGAAACAGATGGAAATGCATGAATTTATATGACTATTTAACACAGTGCCGGCTCCTCTATAAGAGGAGGACTTTGTTCAAGGTCTCAGTACCAATCCACGGTGACTCCAACAGCTAAATACTCAAATTTAAAAAAAATGTTATTCCATTACACAACTCTCTTAATGGGTGTGATGGACAAAACACTAGACAGTTTTCAAGTCACCCCTCCTGTTGTCCAGGAACGGCATGCACTGCCATTCTTGAGTATCCCCTAGGCACTGGTAATGGATGGTGACTACCTCTGGCAGAGAATGGCTAACTGCTCTTGGATTTGCTGGAGAGTAGTCGCTTTTCTTTTATTCCAAAGGGAAAGTTACGAAAGTCAAGAAGAAACGGATTAAAATAAAAATGGCCTTTGCTTCAGCTTTATATTACCTGATTTCTTAGCCAAAAGCCAAAAGGTGACAGTCCCTTGGTAAATTTTCAACATGGATGATCCAAAGAGATGCAGCATAGCATTAGGCCCCTCTGAATGCCATTTTTGAAATGTTGTGTTTAGGGAGAACAGTTGTCCCTCAGTATCCACCAGGGATTGGTTCCAGAACCCCTGCCTTTATTGAAATCTGTGGATGCTCAAGTTTCTTACATAGACTTGCACAGTGTTTGCATATAACCTATGGATATCCTCCTGTACACTTTAAATCATATCTGGATTATTTATAATACCTAATACAATGCAAATGCTATACAAATCATTGTTATACCATATTCTTTGTATTATTTTTGTAGTTGTGTTGTTATTTCTTATTGAGTTTTTCCCTGAATATTTTCCGTCTGAGGTTGGTTGAATCCTTGGATGCTGAATACATGGACACAGAGAGCAAATTGTAAATCTTGTTAAAATTAAGTTACTTTAAACATGGGAATTAAAATGAATATTGTGCCATTGTATTTTGATCTTAAAACTACTTTTCACAGTTTTACCGATAATATTCAAAATGGTGTTTCCAAGTTATATAAACCTTTAAAGCTCTCACTAGTACAGTAAGGAATATATATGCACTTGTCTTCATAATATTATGCTGTGGTTCTGGACTCATACAACTAGGTTTTCACTTAAGGTGATAATAAGTAGAAGATTAATGACATGGATATTGTGTTTCATACTTGCACATGTAAGTACAAATGAACACCTTGTTTTATGTCTTAGGGTATTAGCTCAATTCACTAAATTTTATAAATAAAAGAACAGCAAAAAGTTATCTTCCTCATAAATCCTGCACACAAAAGATATGAAGCCTTGGAGGGACTTTCTAATTTCCATCTCATACTTGTAATAAATGCAATGAATTGAATTGAAAGGGAGGGTATATTAAGGGAATGCGTAAGATTCAAATGAGGGTGCATTTAGCATATAGAGGGAATGATCGATTCTACTATATGCCTGTGCAGTCTTTGTAATTTTCAAAATTCCATTCAACTTGAGGTTCTGATGACAAAACTAACTGCCACTATAACTTTAGAGCCTACCATTAAGAGAAGGGATTTCAATGAATGCAACAAAAAAGAAGGCGATTTTTCCCCTTGCGTGTAATATTCTAAAATTAAGGTGGGGAAAGTGTTATAAAACCTAGATTAATAGCTTTAGTCAGTGACTAATTTGCTAATTGTGTGACACCCAAAAAGCCAAACGTAGTTAATATTTGTATTAAAAAGATAATGCATTTATAAAAGGCAAAGTCGCTGTGTCATAATCCTTTCCTGAGGCATTGTACCAAAATAAAGAGAGCAGGGGGTAGCTACTAAGGACAGTTCTTTCCCCCCTCCCTCTTTTTTTTTTTTTTTTTTTTCTTTGTAAGATCTGAGATACCTCTAATTGACCCACTGTACCTTGATCCTAACACCTTTTCACAAGCAAAACAAATAAGCTGTATGTGCAAACGCTTAGGACTTCTTTTTGGTTGCGCCATTTTTTTTTTTATTGTATATTCCAGTATTCCCTCATTTCACTTTCCTATTATTGTTGTATTGTCCCTGATCACATCATCCCATCCTGGTCCATATTCTCTTGCACTAACATGCCTCAAGTCTCCTCTGCTCTTGTCACTCCTTTGTCAAAGAGAAAGGGGAGAGACACTAAGGAAGGACATGGCCCAGGACACACCCTGATCTTTTCTGTTTACACCACCACCTGCAAAAGAGGAGCAAATTTTACACAGAGTGAAAAGCTTTGGCCTCTCCTATAGACTGGGATAAACAAGGCAGAAATAGTGTTTGTTAACCAGGCTGAACTATTATAAAGATTATACACAACATAGTAGCTCTAGAAACTCTTGGGAATGTAGGCCATAACAGGTTAACTGAATGGGAACTCACTAAATCAGGTGAAATGTTTTGACCCCTAGCCATCCAAAGGCTCAAGTTTAAATAATTGAATTAAGACTTGAAAAAAATTATGAGAATGAAAGAGTACTTAGCATACTGGCAATACTCCACTTAAGAATAGAAACATGTTTACATTTTGGAGATAAAGTTCAAAACCTTCCAGAACTGATTATCAAAGAATCGGTTTCAATAGTGCTTGGGCTTTGGATACCACAGTAGTAACAAGATGAAGCGTAATTTTAAAGTATTTTCTTAAAATACGTCTCCCCAAGTTTTCATTAAATTCTTACTCAGAGTAGAAGATGTACATGTTTGGAAGTAAAACATAAAAGAATTCTATTATAAGTTAAAAACCAGGAGTGTCGTCCAAAGCTAATATACTGACTGGTCCCTCTTTACATGGTTTATCTCCTGTAGAAGACATTGGGTAAAGAAGAAACGGGTTATAAAATGTATTCAGTTTGGGACCATAGAAATGATCTACACCTATAGATAGGCTCAAGTAGCTCGAAAAAGTAACATTTGCAATAAGACCCTTCTCTTTTTTGGATGGTGAAATACAGAGAAAGGAATTTCAGAGGAGATATTCATTTGTATGCCTATTGCCAGAAGGTTTTGCCTTTTCATTTAACTCTCAACATTTTGAATAAAAATGCTTACTTTCCTCGAAGAGGTTGTAAGGACTTGCCCCTTTATATCTATGTGTGCAGAATATTTGAAGTGCTAGAAGTATATTAGCATTTCCAAATGTCATTAGTAATATTGCCACTTTGCATTTGTCAGTGTACGGATGTATATGTACCACATATCGAATGATTGCAATCTATAATTATGTTTGATAAAGAGTGCATTTTATTGTATTAATGTTCATAGGGGTATTTTTTATTATAAGTATATAAATGGATAGGTAGGTAGACAGGCAGATATATAAGATAGATAGATAGATATGTAGATAGATAGATAGATAGATAGATAGATAGATAGATAGATAGATAGATAGATAGATAGAACTTTGGTAGAATGAGCTTTGGCATAGAATTATTTTCGGTCCTCAGATAACTATCTCAGGCCTTATTTTCCTCTAGATAAACGACATATAATGATTGTTATCTATTTTTAAGGATTACAAATCAAAGAAATCAGTTTTTCGTAGTGGATTCAAACACCAACTTGCAGCATACACTGATGGTCAAAATGTCCTCCAAAACATCCTAATAAGCAGAAAAAATGTCAAGGAATATGATACAAATTTCTTGTGGTCTTAATATTTCAGACCCCAGGTTCTGAATTCCTTCAGAAGAAAATTTCAATCATTCTTGTATCTTAAACGTCCGCATCTCTTCCAACGGTACCAAGAGTCTTTGTTCGGTCCCCTGGATGCTCAGCAGCATGGGCGTTGACTGACTCTGTTCTCAAAAGAAAAATTGTATCCAGCCTAGGTTTCACTGCTACTAATTCTGTTACTTTTTCCTTGAAGAGTCAAAATTTCTAACTCTACTTTTGGGAGACTCCAGTTTATTCAGATGTGTAACACAAGCACACACATAAACTCATTTTAAAAATTTCAAAAATACGTAAATACTACGCATCTCCCAACACGACTCATCCACCCTATCTTACATGCACTGCCTCCCGCATTTCTTTTCAGAATGAATGTTACAAAAAGAATAAGAAAAATATGTTTTCAAATAAAACAAAAAGTGTAATTGTCATAGATGGCAATGCGACGAGTGAAGCTGAACAGTGGCAATGGTCAGTGGATTCCTTTTTGCTTGATCATTTTGCATTCACAAAAAAAAAACAGCTAGGGTTAGAATATAGAGAAACTAACAGAGCATCCTATTTGACGCACCTACTGTGTGTCAGGTGCCAGACATAATTAAATATATGAAGAATTTTACGGTCTGAGAAAAGTAAATTTTTTTGGTAAGTGCTTTCTCTATAAATTGCCTTAACCCATTTAAAGTGAAGACATCTCCAATAAAAGAACGTTAGGCAGTTTGTACTATTTGACTTTGATAATGTACTTAGAAAAGAATGCCTGGCACATAGTGGAAACTTAAATATTTGTTGAATGAGTGAATGGTTATAAGTACTTTTCAAAGACAAAATAAATCATCTGCCACTTCTAATGCATTTGGAAAGACATCAATAAATAGCTATTGTAAGGAAGATTGCAGATGCTAGTTAAGATAATCTAACTGTGTAGTAGTTTATTTATTCTACTATAGAATTTTTGTTCAGAACCCCTGGGGGGAAACTTTTGTTGTGATTACTTCTAGGCTGGCAGTCAGTGACTCTACTCCAGAACAAGATCTCAAACTAAGCCCATGTCCTTTCTTTACATCTCTGCCATTTAACCATCCAGTTGTTAACACATTTTAAATTTTGACAGGTTATTTCACTTCCAAAATGATACTAAGAGTCACACATGTCAGAACTCTACTTGATAAGTTGTGTTCATTTCAAATGTGGTATGTGAGCACTGAATCCTTACTCTTTAAATCCTGCAAAGTGTATCAATAATTATGCCAAATCCATCCAACAGTTGATTGAGGTGTTTTCAGTTTGATATGGGTGTCAAAATGCGAACATTAACTTTATTCAGATCTTTGCCTGATGTGTTGAATGGCGGAAAAATCCATTCATACACCACAGATTCATCCTTAATACTGGAAATTAGAGAAAAGAATCTCAGATTCCATGCACATTTTCTTTGTG